>NC_092055.1:93267971-93567971 GCF_003086295.3 Arachis hypogaea | reverse complement strand
ATAGAGAAAACGAAAAACAGAGAAAGTAAGAACAAGGAATGAGTCCACCTTAGTGATGGTGGCGTTTCCTTCTTGAGGAACCAATGATGTCCTTGAGCTCTTCTATGTCTTTTCCTTGTCTTTGTTGCTCCTCCCTCATTGCTTTTTGATCTTCTCTAATTTCATGAAGGATGATGGAGTGCTCTTGATGTTCCACCCTTAATTGTCCCATGTTGGAACTTAACTCTTCTAGGGAGGTGTTGAATTGCTCCCAATAGTTTTGTGGAGGAAAATGCATTTGAGGCATCTTCGGGATCTCATGGTGATGAGCTTCCTGCGCCTCTTGAGCTCCATGAATGGGCTCTCTTGCTTGCTCCATCTTTTTTTTAGTGATGGGCTTTTCTTCCTCAATGGGAATGTCTCCTTCTATGGAAGCTCCAGCTGAGTAACATTGATGGCAGATAAGATGAGGAAAAGCTAGCCTTGCCCCAGGAGAGGGCTTTTCGGCTATTTTGTAGAGTTCAAGGGAGATGACTTCATGAACCTCTACTTCTTCTCCAATCATGATGCTATGGATCATGATGGCCCGATCCACAGTAACTTCAGATCGGTTGCTAGTGGGGATGATGGAGCGTTGGATGAACTCCAACCATCCTCTAGCCACAGGCTTGAGGTCCAATCTTCTTAGTTGAACCGGCTTGCCTTTGGAGTCAATCTTCCATTGAGCTCCTTCCACAAATATGTCCATGAGGACTTGGTCCAACCTTTGATTAAAGTTGACCCTTCTAGTGTAGGGGCGTTCATCTCCTTGCATCATAGGCAAGTTAAACGCCAACCTCACATTTTCCGGACTAAAATCCAAGTATTTCCCCCGAACCATTGTAACATAGTTCTTTGGATCTGGGTTCTTACTTTGATCACGGTTCTTGGTGACCCATGCATTGGCATAGAACTCTTGAACCATTAGGATACCGACTTGTTGGATGGAATTTGTTAGAACTTCCCAACCTCTTCTTTGAATTTCATGTCGGATCTCCGGATACTCATTTCTTTTGAGTTTGAAAGGGACCTCGGGGATCACCTTCTTCTTGGCCACAACATCATAGAAGTGGTCTTGATGAGCTTTGGAGATGAATCTTTCCATCTCCCATAACTTGGAGGTGGAAGTTTTTGTCTTTCCTTTCCCTTTTCTAGAGGATTCTCCGGTCTTGGGTGCCATCAATGGTAATGGAAAAACAAAAAGCTTATGCTTTTATCACACCAAACTTAGAATATTGCTCGCCCTCGAGCAAGAGAAGAAAGAATAATATGAAGAAGAAGAAGAAAATATGGAGAAGAGGGGGAAGGTGTGTTTCGGCCAAGAAGAGAAGAGAGGGTTGTGTTGTGTGAAAATGAGGAAGAATGGAGGGCTATATATAGGGAAGGTGATTCACGGAAAACTTGTCTCTCAACAAATCTCCCTTCGGCAAGTGTACCGAAGTTGTCGTCAAGTAAAAACTCACAATAGAGTGAGGTCGAATCCCACAGGGATTGATTGATCAAGCAACTTTAATTAGAAGAATGTTCTAGTTGAGCGAATCCAGAATTTGGGTTGAGAGTTGCAGAAAATAAAATGGTGGGAATGTAAATAACAGAAAAGTAAATGCTAGAATTAAAAGACTGGAAGTAAATGACTGAAAATAAATTGCAGAATTGTAAATGGGAATGGGGGATTTGCTCATAAAAGTAAATGGCAGAAATTAAAGAGAATGGGTGAGATTAGAGATGGGGAGTTCATTGGGCTTAAGAGATGTTGCAATTCTCTGGATCAACTTTATTTTCATCTCTTCCTCAATCAATGCACTCATTGATCTCCTTGGCAATCTTAAGTGATTGAATTACAATTCCTTGCAATTCAATCTCTCAAATCTTGATCAATAGCCAATTCCTTGGTCAATTGCTCATGAGAAGAGATGAAGTATGGTCACTGATTATACCACATGCATTTCCCAAACCAAGTATTGAGAGGGTTACAGTCACATACCCATCCAAACCCAATTTGGTCCAGCATGAGAAAGCATTTCTAGCTTGATCTCTTCATTCCTCTTCCAAGGTTCAAAAGAGATCCAAGTTTGAATAGCTTCTCTTCCAAGATAACTACTCAATTGGATGAAGATCGAAAGCTTTCAAGTAAAATCAAGAGGAAAGATAGAAGAAGAACAATGAAAATTAGTATTGATCCATCAAATTACAATAGAGCTCCCTAACCCAATGAAAGGAGTTTAGTTGTTCATAGCTCTTGAAAATGAAAACAAAGATGGAGAATACATCATAAAACTAGAAATTGCAAAGAAAGTAAATACAGAGAGTGGTTCCTCAGCCTCCAGAACTCCTTTACAATTCAAAGTTACTCCTATATATACTACTCTTCTCAGCTTCTAGTTTACTCTTCAAGTCTTGGGCCTTTGGATCTTAAGTTTAAAGCAGTTCTTTTCTTCATTTGGGCTTGGCTTTACTTGCAGAGAGAAAGTGCTAAGTGGGCAGAGACTTCAGCTCAGGACGTTAGGGGTGTTAATATTTAGTGAGAATATAAGTTCGAGAACGTTAGTGACACTTAACATTGTCACTAACGTTCCAATGCACCCCTTTGCCTTACGTTAAAACCCACGTTAACTAGGTTAACGTGGCTTTTAACGTTGCCTTGTTAGTCCTTCGAGAACGTTAGTGACACTCAACATTGTCACTAACGTTCCAGTGTGCCCCTTCTTGTTTCACGTTAAAGCCCACGTTAACTAGGTTAACGTGGCTTCTAACGTGGTCCTTGCCAACCTTCGAGAACGTTAGTGACACTCAACATTGTCACTAACGTTCCAATGTGTCCCTAGGTCTCACGTTAGAGTCCACGTTAACTGGGTTAACGTGGCTTCTAACGTGGCCATCTTTTAGCCATCCCAACGTTAGTGACAATGTTGAGTGTGACTAACGTTGGCTCATCTTTCATTTCTCATCGTTAGCTTCCACGTTAACCAAGTTAACGTGGAGGTTAACGTGACTCTTGGGGGTTGTGTGGTTGCTTCAACGTTAGTGACAATGTTGAGTGTCACTAACGTTGTCGACAACTCTTCATCCTCTACGTTAATTCCCACGTTAACCAAGTTAACGTGGGAGTTAACGTGGTACTTAGCACCATAGGCTAACGTTAGTGACAATGTTGAGTGTCACTAACGTTGGCTTCTCTCCCTCCCCCTTAACGTTAGAGGCCACGTTAACTAGGTTAACGTGGCTTCTAACGTGGCCACTTATGAGTGATTGCCAACATTAGTGACAATGTTGAGTGTCACTAACGTTGGCTCAACTTCTCTTCTCCACGTTAGAGTTCACGTTAACTTGGTTAACGTGACTCTCTAACATGGGCATTGATGGCTTTCTTTGAGAGTGTTATTGGCAATCACTTTTCTCATTAATCCTTGCAAGTTACCTCCCCTTTCTTGCTCCTTTTTGGTCCTGAAATCAAGCAACAAAGTGCATCAAAGCTCCAGTCCAAGTCATGAGTAATGCAACATAATATTTGTCACTAAACTTATGCAAAATCCTCATGAAATCATGTAAACTGCATAATGTGTGCTTGAGTCAAGGCATAAGTGGATATTTACCCAAAACTAGCTTATTTCCTAAAGAAATGCATGAAACTAACCTAAAAACAGTAAAGAAAAGGTCAGTGAAACTAGCCAAGATGCCCTGTTATCAGAAGGGAGGGGGTTTAAGTTTCGGCCATATGGGTGGATTTGGGTGGAAAATTGATTTGAATTTTGAAGGTAGGTGGAGTTTATTGGGTAGGTTTATGGGGAAGAGTGGGTGGATGTGAGTGGTGAAGGATTAATAGGGAAGAGAGATGGAGGTGATAGGTGAAGGGTTTTGGGGAAGAGTGTTTATTGGGAATAGAGGATGATTGAGAAGAGAGAAGAGAGTGAGTGGAGGTAAGTGGGGATCCTGTGGGGTCCACAGATCCTGAGATGATCCTGTGGGGTCCACAGATCCTGAGGTGTTCAAGGATTTACAACCTTGCACCAAATTAGGCATGTAAAATGCCCTTGCACACAACTCTGGGCGTTCAGCGCCAGGTTGGTGCCCATTTTGGGCGTTCAACGCCTATTTGTTGCCCATTTCTGGCGTTGAACGCTAGAACCATGCTTGTTCTGGGCATTCAGCGCCAGCTCTTCTCCAGGGTGCAATTCTGGCGTTCAGCGCCCAGATGCTGCCCATTTTGGGTGTTCAGCGCCCAGATACTGCCCATTTTGGGCGTTCAGCGCCAGAACCATGCTCTGTTCTGGCGTTGAACGCCAGACAGGTGCTTCCTCTAGGGTGTGATTTTTCTTCCGCTGTTTTTGATTCTGTTTCTAAATTTTTCGTTTATTTTGTGACTCCACATGATCATGAACCTAAGAAAACATGAAAAACAAAAATAAAATTAGATAAATAAACATTGGGTTGCCTCCCAACAAGCGCTTCTTTAATGTCAATAGCTTGACAGTGGGTTCTCATGGAGCCTCACAGATGTGCAGAGCTTTGTTGAGACCTCCCAATACCAAACTTAGAGTTTGGATATGGGGGTTTGACACCAAACTTAGAGTTTGGTTGTGGCCTTCCAACACCAAACTTAGAGTTTGACTATGGGGGCTTTGGTTGACTCTGCTTTGAGAGAAGCTTTTTCTGCTTCCTCTCCATGGATGCAGAGAGAGATCCTTGAGTTGTAAACACAAGGTTGTCCTCATTTATTTGAAGGATCAATTCTCCTCTGTCCACATCAATCACAGCTCTTGCTGTGGCTAGGAAAGGTCTTCCTAGGATGATGGATTCATCCTCTTCCTTTCCAGTATCCAAGACTATGAAATCAGTAGGGATGTAAAGGCCTTCAACCTTCACTAACACGTCCTCTACTTGTCTATAAGCCTGTTTTCTTTAATTGTCTGCCATCTCTAATGAGATTTTAGCATATTGCACCCCATAGATTCCCAGTTTCTCTATTACAGAGAGGGGCATGAGGTTTATTCCTGAACCAAGGTCACACAGAGCCTTAAAGATCATGGTGCCTATGGTACAAGGTATTATGAACTTTCCAAGATTCTGTCTCTTCTGAGGCAATGTCAGTTGATCCAGATCACTTAGTTCATTGGTGAACAAGGGAGGTTCATCTTCCCAAGTTTCAATACCAAATAATTTGGCATTTAGCTTCATGATTGCACCAAGGAACTTGGCAGCTTGCTTTTCAGTAACATCCTCATTCTCTTCAGAAGAGGAATATTCATCAGAGCTCATGAATGGCATAAGGAGGTTCAATGGAATCTCTATGGTCTCTAGATGAGTCTCAGATTCCTTAGGTTCCTCAGAGGGAAGCTCCTTATTGATCACTGGACGTCCCAGGAGGTCTTCCTCCTTGGGATTCACGTCCTTCTCCTCTCTTGTGGGTTCGGCCATGGTAATTAATTCAATGGCCTTGCACTCTCCTTTTGGATTCTCTTCTATATTGCTTGGGAGAGTACTAGGAGGGATTTCAGTGATCCTTTTACTCAACTGGCCCACTTGTTCTTCCAAATTTCTAATGGAAGACCTTGTTTCATTCATAAAACTCACAGTGGCCTTAGATAGATCAGAGACTAAATTTGCTAAGCTAGATGGATTCTGCTCAGAACTCTCTGTCTGTTGCTGAGTGGATGATGGAAAAGGCTTGCTATTGCTAAACCTGTTTCTTCCACCATTATTAAAGCCTTGTTGAGGCTTTTGATCCTTCCATGAGAGATTTGGGTGATTTCTCCATGATGGATTGTAGGTGTTTCCATATGGTTCACCCATGTATTTTAACTCTACTATTGCAGGGTTCTCAGGATCATAAGCTTCTTCCTCAGAAGATGCCTCTTGAGTACTGTTGGATGCAGCTTGCATTCCATTCAGACTCTGAGAAATCATATTGAATTGCTGAGTCAATATTTTATTCTGAGCCAATATGGCATTCAGAGTATCAATTTTTCAAGAACTCCCTTCTTCATAGGCGTCCCATTACTCACAGGATTCCTCTCAGAAGTGTACATAAACTGGTTATTAGCAACCATGTCAATGAGTTCTTGAGCTTCTGCAGGCATTTTCTTTAGGTGAATGGATCCACCTGCAGAAGTATCCAATGACGTCTTTGATAGCTCAGCTAAACCATCATAGAATATATCCAGGATGGTCCATTCTGAAAGCATGTCAGAAGGACACTTTTTGGTCAGCTGCTTGTATCTTTCCCACGCTTCATAGAGGGATTCACCTTCTTTCTGCCTGAAGGTTTGAACATAAGCTCTAAGCTTGCTCAGCTTTTGAGGAGGAAAGAACTTGGCTAAGAAAGCTGTGACCAGCTTATCCCAAGAGTTCAGGCTGTCTTTGGGTTGAGAGTCCAACCATATTCTAGCTCTGTCTCTTACAGAAAAAGGGAAAAGCATGAGCCTGTAGACTTCAGGATCTACTCCATTAGTCTTAACAGTATCACAGATCTGCAAGAATTCAGTTAAGAACTGAAAAGGATCTTCAGATGGAAGTCCATGAAACTTGCAGTTCTGCTGCATCAGAGAAACTAGCTGAGGTTTCAGCTCAAAATTGTTTGCTCCAATGGTAGGAATGGAGATGCTTCTTCCATGTAAATTGGAATTAGGTGCAGTAAAGTCACCAAGCATTCTCCTTGCATTATTGTTGTTGGGTTCGGCTGCCATCTCCTTTACTTGTTCGAAATTTTCAATAAGGTTGTCTCTGGATTGTTGTAATTTAGCTTCTCTTAGTTTTCTCTTCAGAGTCCTTTCAGGTTCTGGATCAGCTTCAACAAGAATGCCTTTTTCTTTGTCCCTGCTCATAAGAAAGAGAAGAGAAAAAGAAAAGAAGAGGAATCCTCTATGTCACAGTAAAGAGGTTCCTTATTGTTAGTAGAAGAAGAAAAGGAATAGGGGTGAAGAAGAATGAAGAATCCAAACACAAAGGTGATGATAGGAGCAGAGATGTGAGATGAAGAGAAGTGTTAGTAGATGAATAAATAAATAGAAGGGGATGAGAGGAGAAGAGAATTTTCGAAAATAATTTTTTGAAAAAGAGTTAGTGATTTTCGAAAATAGTTTTTGAAAAAGGTTAGTAGTTTTTCGAAAATTCAAATGAAAAATAAAATAATTAGTCTAATTAAAAAGAAATTTTGAAAAAGAGGGAAGATTTTTTTTTCGAAAATTAGAGAGAGAGAGTTAGTTAGGTAGTTTTGAAAAAGGTAAGAAACAAACAAAAAGTTAGTTAGTTAGTTGAAACAAATTTTGAAAAGAGAAGAAGTTAGGAAGTTAGAAAAGATATTTTGCAATCACTTTTTTTGAAAAAGGTAAGATAAGAAGATATTTTTGAAAAGATATGATAGAAATTAGTTTTTGAAAAAGATTTGATTTTTAAAATCTCAATTAATGACTTGATTCACAAGAAATCACAAGATATGATTCTAGAACTTAAAGTTTGAATCTTTCTTAACAAGTAAGTAACAAACTTGAAATTTTTGAATCAAAACATTAATTGATGATGTTATTTTCGAAAATATGATGTAAAATTAAGAAAAAGATTTTTGAAAAAGATTTTGAAAAAGATAAGATTTTTTTTTTAAATTGAAAATTTGATTTGACTCATAAAAACAACTAGATTTTAAAATTTTTTGAAAAAGTCAAATCTAATTTTCGAAATTTTAAGAGAGAAAAAGGGAAAGATATTTTTTTGATTTTTGAATTTTTATGATGAGAGAGAAAAACAAGAAAAATGATGCAATGCATGAAAGTTATGGATCAAAACAATGAATGCATGTAAGAATGCTATGAATATCAAGATGAACACCAAGAACACTATGAAGATCATGATGAACATCAAGAACACATTTTTGAAAAATTTTTAATGCAAAGAAAACATGCAAGACACCAAACTTAGAATTCTTTAATGCTTAGACTTAAAGAATTCAGGAATGCATATGAAAAACAAGAAAAGACACAAAACATGCAAATGCAAAGATCAAACAAGAAGACTTACCAAGAACAACTTGAAGATCATGAAGAACACTATGAATGCATGAATTTTTTCGAAAAATGCAAGATGAACATGCAATTGACACCAAACTTATAACATGACTCAGGACTCAAACAAGAAACACAAAAAATATTTTTGATTTTTATGATTTTCTAATTTTTTTGTATTTTTTCGAAAATTATTTGAAAAACAAAAATAAGGATTCCAAAATTTTTAATATGAATTCCAGGAATCTTATGCTCTTTAGTCTAAAGCTCCAATCAAAGGGTCAGGCATGGCTTAATAGCCAGCCAAGCTTTAGTAAAAATATGAGTGTAATTCATTCAATTTTAAGCCAAAACCTCTGTCCAAAAGAATTTAGACATGGTTTTATAGCCAGCATGCTTCAACATGCTTCATGAAACTCTAGAATTCATTCTTAAAAATTCTGAAGAAAAATATATTTTTGAAAACATTTTTATTTTAAAAAGTTTTTTTTTTTGAAAACAAAGGAGAAATTTTTGAAAGATTTTTTTGAAAAATTTTTGAAAATTTTTTGAAAAGAAAACGAAAAGAAAGTTACCCAATCTGAGCAACAAGATGAACCGTCAGTTGTCCAAACTCGAACAATCCCCAGCAACGGCGCCAAAAACTTGGTATGCGAAATTGTTACTCAGGTTGTGAATTATTGTTCGAAATTGATTCCCTGGCGATGGCACCAAAAACGGATGCACAGAACCATGGTCTAAACATATCTTCACAACTTCGCATAACTAACCAGCAAGTGCACTGGGTCGTCCAAGTAATAAACCTTACGTGAGTAAGGGTCGATCCCACGGAGATTGTTGGTATGAAGCAAGCTATGGTCACCTTGTAAATCTCAGTCAGGCGGATATAAAATAGTTATGGAGTTTTCGAAATTAATACTAAAATAAGGATAGAAATACTTATGTAAATCATTGGTGAGAATTTCAGATAAGCGTATGGAGATGCATTCATTCCTCTGAACCTCTGCTTTCCTGCTATCTTCATCCAATCCGTCTTACTCCTTTTTATGGCTGGCTTTATGTAAGGATGTCACAGGTGCCAATGGCTACTTTCAATCCTCTCGGGAAAATGGTCCAAATGCTCTGTCACAGCACGGCTAATCGTCTGGAGGCATCACCCTTGTCGTTGGTTGCATCCTATTCCTCTCTATGAAAATGGTCCGATGCGCTGTCACTGCATGGCTAATCATCTTGGAGGTTCTCGATCATACTGGAATAGAATTTACTATCCTTTTGCGTTTGTCACTACGCCCAGCACTCGCGAGTTTGGAGTTCGTCACAGTCATTCAATCCCAGAGTCCTACTCGGAATACCACGGACAAGGTTTAGACTTTCCGGACTCTCATGAATGCCGCCATCAATCTAGCTTATACCACGAAGATTCTGATTAAGAGATCTAAGAGACACTCATTCAATCTAATGTAGAACGGAAGTGGTTGTCAGGCACGCGTTCATAGGGAATGATGATGATTGTCACGTTCATCACATTCAGGTTGAAGTGCGAATGAATATCTTAGAAGCGAAATAAGATGAATTGAATAGAAAATAGTAGTACTTTGCATTAATCTTTGAGGAACAGCAGAGCTCCACACCTTAATCTATGGAATGCAGAAACTCTACCGTTGAAAATACATAAGTAATGAAGGTCCAGGCATGGCCGAATGGCCAGCCCCCAAACGTGATCAATATATCAAAAGATAATCCAAAGATGATTCCAAAGATGTCTAATACAATAGTAAAAGGTCCTATTTATAATAAACTAGCTACTAGGGTTTACAGAAGTAAGTAATTGATGCATAAATCCACTTCCGGGGCCCACTTGGTGTGTGCTTGGGCTGAGCTTGAAGTCTACACGTGGAGAGGTCATTCTTGGAGTTGAACGCCAGCTTTTGTGCCAGTTTAGGCGTTGAACTCCACTTTGCAACTTGTTTCTAGCGCTGGACGCCAGAATTGGGCAGAGAGCTGGCGTTGAATGCCAGTTTGCGTCATCTAAACTTGGGCAAAATATAGACATTTATGTATTGCTGGAAAGCCCTGGATGTATAATTTCCAATGCAATTGGAAGCGCGCCATTTTGAGTTCTGTAGCTCCAGAAAATCTATTTTGAGTGCAGGGAGGTCAGAATCCAACAGCATCAGCAGTCCTTCTTCAACCTCTGAATCTGATTTTTGCTCAAGTCCCTCAATTTCAGCCAGAAAATACCTGAAATCACAGAAAAACACACAAACTCATAGTAAAGTCCAGAAATGTGAATTTAACATAAAAACTAATGAAAACATCCCTAAAAGTAACTAGATTCTACTAAAAACATACTAAAAACAATGCCAAAAAGCGTATAAATTATCCGCTCATCAGTAATCACTCTATCCTTCTCTAATCATGCTCTCTAACTTTTGTTCGTCTCTTAACCAATCAACAATAGTTAGTATACCAATGCAAACATCATGAGATCTTTTCAAGGTTGTAATGGGGCCAAGGTAGGTAGGGATACATGTATGGTCAAGTGAGCTTATAAATTGAATCTTTAATTAACCCAAGCTTCAACCCAACCTATATAACTTGCATAGCCTTAGAATTCATACCTAGCTACCCAGAACTCCCTTTTACGTTCCATACTCATGTATCAAATTTTTATTTTAATTTTATCATATGTGCATTGATTTTTGAATTCTTAATTTAGCATTGGGGTAATTTTGTCCCCTTATTTATTGATTGATTTTTTTTCAATTAAAAGTAAACATAGCTTATCAATGCACATAGATTTTTAATTCTTATAGTTTCACATGAGTAGGTATCCAAATTCCCATTGTATTATCATGACACATTCCCTTAATAACTTTTGTTCCCACAATTTCCCATACTTAACTAGCACACACAATTCTATCTTAAGCTAACCAAAGATTCAATTTGGGATATACAATTGTTTTTCCACTTAAGGCTAGTAATGTGGTGAAATATAGAACAAATGTGATTTAAAGGCTCAAAGTGGTTAACAAAGGTAAATTAAAAGGGTAGGCTTAATTTGGATAAGTAAGCTAAACAAATAATGGCCTCAATCATATGCAAGCATATAAATATAATAAATATTGGACATATAGGATGAAACAAAATACATATTACAATCATAGAGAAGTAAACACACAGGAATAAAATAACTATGGTTAAATAATGTAACCATGCATAAAGGCTCAAATCTTCACAGGTTGTGTGTTCTTTAGCTCAAACATCATGTTCCAAATATAACTTCAAGTAAATTTACCATAAAAATTTTTAAAAATTAGTGAAATTTTATTCCAAAGATAGAGTCTTAGAAGAAACTTATTATCTTTTTAATCAAGTAGAACATGCATGCGACTAACCTATTACTATGCAATTTATCCTATTCTATAAAAGAAAGAAAATCTAACTAAATATCCTAATTTATTGGTGCTAGGGAAGAGAAATTACCTCCGGAAGTTAGGTACTGACCGTCCTCCCCACACTTAGGGCTTTGCACCGTCCTCGGTGCCATCTGTCAGGAACAGGGGTGGGCTGGTAGTAGTATCTCCATAGTTGGGGCCATCATGGCTCCCTGTGCTGGTAAAAGAAGTGGAGTCCGGGGTGTCTGAGTCCTTGAAGTGTCCCTTGAGTAGCTCCTTGAGGTGTTTGAATCGGCGCTCGTTACGGCGCTCTCTTAACTTCGCTTTCTGTTCTTGCCGATCCAATCTTTTGATTATCTGCTGGAGCAGTTCATTTGCTGTAGGTGCTTGTGGTGTTGAAAAAGGAATATCTTCAAACAGAGCAGTGGGAAAGCTCGTAGTGGCTGCTGGAAGTTTGAGGTACTTCCCATTGGGGACATACTGATCATCTCGTGGAAGCATGGCTTTGGTGTCTCCAGCTCTGTAAGAAACTCTGGGTGCTAAGACAAGATCTGAGACCAAGGCGGGAAAAGGTAGGTTACCCGCAATTTGTACGTGTCCCATGGCATTCCGGATATGTCTTGGTATATTCAGAGGCTGGTCTGTCAGGATGCACTATAGTAGAACGGCCATGTCCGCTGTGAAGGAGGACTCGTGAGTGCTTGGAAAGACGTAATGGGACATGATCTATGCCCATACGCGAGCCTCCAAGGTAAGTGCTGAAGCCAATATACCCTTAGGGCGGGTACGATGGTATCCGTAGATCCAACGGCTGCCAGGTAGTGCGATAACTCTGAGAACAGCTTCCCAGTCAAATTGGTACATCTGGCGCTTGAGTGCAGCTTCTTGGAAGGCATCCATTCCTTCTGGAATAGGGGGAAGACTCAAAGCTTGTTGAATAGCCTCTTCTGTAATGGGGACTTGCTTCTGACGGACAAAGACAGACTGCAGGGTAGGCAGGTAGAAGTTAGAGTAGAACTCGACTACCCAAGAAAGATTGACCTGCTTCTGTTGTCTCTGTAGGAAACCCTATTGTCTTCGTTCAATTTGCGGCTCAACAAAAGTAGCAATATTGGGCGGGAGGATAAGAAGGTGTTCGTTGTTATAACTCCTTTCAGCCAGAATAGGGAACATCTGCTCACAGTAGCGATTTGGAAATCGCGCAGTGTCCTTTGTTGGAAAGGCTTTCTCCTTTTCATCAACATTGATAATCCTCTTAACTCTTTTTGTTGAGGGCTTGACTGCAGTTGAGGAAGGCTCTGCCACTAGTGCTCTTTTAGTTCCTCTTCTTGCTGGTGGTTTGGGAGTAGCTTTCTCTTTTTCTTTCTTGGTGGCCATCCTGAAAAGGGAAGAGAAAGTAAATCAAATTTAAAGAGATATATAGCAACGAAGAGAACAAAAAAGGATGGTTGTAAATGCACATTAAAAGGTAAATGATGTCAACACACGCTCATGAGTACATGTGAAAGATCATTAACGAAAAATAGTTAGTGCATATAATGACAAGTGAATGCAAGGTGTTTATTGGCATGCCGGCAAAGGGCATGAGTAGCATAGATCAAGCATTACTTTGTAACAACCCATCATGTTTGTATTGACAATTAAATTCAATTCATATAAT
Organism: Arachis hypogaea; assembly: GCF_003086295.3. NCBI lineage: Eukaryota > Viridiplantae > Streptophyta > Magnoliopsida > Fabales > Fabaceae > Arachis > Arachis hypogaea. Next base: position 93,554,901 of record NC_092055.1, on the reverse strand, counting down.
AGTAAATGGAATTTGTGAAAAGCAAGCATTGAATATTAGAATAACATAGAGAAGTGCATAATGCCATATGGGCTTTTTCACAAACACATAGCATGCAAGGTAAATACAGTATAGAAAGTATTAAAGTGAACATGCAAGCAACCCTTTAAAGAAAAGAATATATAATTGTCAAACAATTTGCAACAATCCACAAGCATATAAGGAAGAATAATGACTCAAATAAAATTCTAACACCATGTAAAAAAGGAAAGAAGAAGAAAGAAAATATGAATAATGAAAAGAAAAAGAAAAGAAAAGAAAATAACATATAAAATAAGAAGAATGATAGAAAAGAAAAGGGTGAAGAAGAAAATAAAACCTTGTTAATGGAGGTGAGGGAGAGAGAGTGAAAGGTGAGATAGAAGGAAGAGGGGAGGAGGAAGAAATAAGGAGGGAAAAGAAAAATTAGGATTTGGAGAAGAAAAAGATATGATAATTGGCAAAATTAGGTTGAGCTGTGCGGCGCAAGCGACGCGATCGCATGGGGCACGCAGTCGCGCGACTTGCGCTTAAGGTGAGGGACGCGGTCGCGTCGGTCACGCGGTCACGTGACCCAGTTTGTGCCAGTGGCGCGAGGGTTGCCTCGCACTCGCATAACTCTCTGTTCAAAATCATTAAATGCCAAATTTTAGGTGACGCGATCGCATGGGGCATGCGATCGCGTGAGTGGGCAGTTTATGGGGCATGACGCGGCCGCGTGGGGCACGCGGTCGCGTGAGAGGAATTGCGCGTCCAGCGCCAGTCTAGCACCACTCTAGCACAACTTTCAGCTGTGCACTCGTTTTACGTCGAAAATCAGGACACGCGGCTGCGTGGGGCACGCGGTCGCATGGGAGGCCATTATGCCCATACGACGTGGACGCGTCGGCGACGCGGTCACGTGGGCTGATTTGTGCCACTGGCACTCCTCCAACCACGCTCCAGCATGACTCTATGTTCATTTTTTTATTTTTCTCCCTTCTCCTTGCGACGCGAACGCGTCGCTGATGCGGTCGCGTCGTGTGGCATTTTTTTTTATATATATACAGATGCAGATGCACGAAAGTACTGATAAAGAGAAGAGTTATTGAATATGGAAAACTAAAAATAAAGAAAAGAACGATCATACCATGGTGGGTTGTCTCCCACCTAGCACTTTGCTTTAACGTCCGTAAGTTGGACGCTCCACTAGCTCAATCTTCTGCTATGTGGGGATCCTCCAAGAGGAAGATCTCAAGCTCCTTGTTTTTCTACATCTTCTCACCATGGTATAGCTTTAGGCGTTGTCCATTAACTTTGAAAAGTTCAGAACTTGAAGGATGACTTAGGTGATAAACTCCGTACGGTTCGGCCTTCTCTACTCTATATGGACCTTCCCATCTGGAACTCAACTTGCCTGGCATGAGCCTCAGACGAGATTTGTAAAGGAGGACTAAATCCCCAGGTTAGAACTCTTTCCTCTTGATGTGCTGATCATGTGCAGCCTTCATCTTTTTCTTGTATAGTCTTGAGTTCTCATAAGCTTCTAGGCGAAGGCTTTCCAGTTCTTGCAGTTGCAACTTCCTTTTAGCTCCGGCGTTCTCCATCCCCATGTTGCACTCCTTGACTGCCCAAAAGGCTTTGTGCTCTATCTCAACAGGGAGATGACAAGATTTTCCATAAACTAAGCGGAACGGACTCATCCCAATGGGTGTTTTGTATGCTGTTCTGTATGCCCAGAGTGCATCTTGTAGCCTGGTGCTCCAGTCTTTTCTATGAGGTTTGACTATCTTCTGCAAGATACGCTTTATCTCTCTGTTCGACACCTCGGCTTGCCCATTGGTCTGAGGATGGTATGCTGTTGCAACCTTATGAACTATCCCATGCTTCTTCATTAATTCTGTTAATCTCCTGTTACAAAAATGGGTGCCTTGATCGCTCACGATTGCTCGTGGTGATCCAAAGCGACAAATAATATGGTTTCTCACAAAGGAAACAACAGTGTTAGCATCATCAGTGCGGGTAGGAATTGCTTCCACCCATTTTGAAACATAATCTACAGCTAACAATATATAAAAATGTCCATTAGAATTTGGAAATGGACCCATGAAGTCAATGCCCCAAACATTAAAAATTTCACAGAAAAGCATAATTTGTTGGGGCATCTCATCCCTCATGGATATATTACCAAATTTTGGCATGGGGGGGGGGGCAAGATTTACAAAATTTAGTAGCGTCTCTAAAAAGAGTAGGCCACCAGAATCCACAGTCCAAGATTTTTCTAGCAGTTCTTTGAGGGCCAAAATGTCCTCCACTCTCAGATGAGTGACAGGCCTCTAAGATGGACTGGAATTCTGATTGAGGCACACACCGTCTAATTACTTGATCAACGCCACATCTCCATAAATATGGGTCATCCCATATATAATATTTAGACTTGCTTTTCAGCTTGTCTCTTTGATGCTTAGAAAAGTTAGGAGGAAATGTGCGGCTAACTAGATAATTAGCTACAAGTGCATACCAGGGAGATACCTCAGATACTGCTTGCAGGTTATCAAATGGAAAATTATCATCTATAGGAGTAGAATCATCCTTAATGTGCTCAAGGCGACTCAAGTTGTCTGCCACTAAATTCTGGTTACCACTCCTATCATTTATTTCTAAATCAAATTCTTGTAATAGTAGTATCCAACGTATAAGCCTTGGTTTGGACTCCTTTTTAGATAATAAATACTTTAAAGCTTCATGGTCCAAATACACTACTACTCTAGTACCAAGTAAATAAGCTCGGAATTTATCCAGAGCGAAAACAATAGCAAGAAGCTCTTTCTCAGTAGTAGTATAATTGGACTGGGCAGCGTCTAAAGTCTTAGACGCGTAAGTAATAATAAAAGGATCCTTACCTTCGCGCTGAGCCAGCGCTGCTCCTACTGCATGGTTGGAAGCATCGCACATGATTTCAAATGGCTGGCTCTAGTCTGGTCCTCTCACAATTGGAGCTTGAGTCAGGGCGGCCTTCAGCTTATCAAACGCTTGCTTGCAATCTTCACCGAACTCGAACTCAATATCCTTCTGTAGTAATCTGGATAAGGGAAGTGCTACCTTACTAAAGTCCTTAATAAATCTCCTGTAAAAACCTGCATGGCCAAGGAACGAACGGACTTCCCTCACAAAAGAGGGGTAAGGTAAACTAGAAATAACATTCACCTTTGCAGGGTCTACAGAAATGCCAGTATTAGATACCACATGTCCTAATACAATCCCTTGTTTCACCATAAAATGACATTTTTCAAAATTCAATACAAGGTTTGTATTAACACATCTATCTAATACTCTAGATAATCCATCTAAGCAAAGGCTAAAAGAATCACTATAAACGCTAAAATCATCCATAAAAACCTCCATACAGTCCTCAATAAGATCAGAGAAAAGACTCATCATACACCTTTAGAAAGTATCTGGTGCATTGCACAAGTCAAAAGGCATTCTCTTGTAAGCATAAGTCCCAAAAGGACATGTAAAAGTGGTCTTTTCCTGATCCTCAGGAGCTATATGAATCTGGAAATAACCTGTGTAACCATCTAAAAAGCAATAATGTGATTTACCTGATAGGCGATCTAGCATTTGATCAATGAATGGAAGTGGGTAGTGATCCTTATGGGTGGCTTGGTTGAGACGCCTGTAATCAATGCAGACTCTCCAAGCATTCTGAACTCTAGTTGCTATGAGCTCTCCATGCTCATTCTTCACTGTAGTGACTCCAGACTTCTTGGACACCACTTGTACTGGGCTAACCCATTCACTGTCTGAAATGGGATAGATGATACCTGCTTCCAATAGTCTGGTCACTTCCTTTTTGACAACTTCCAAGATAGTGGGATTCAATCTTCTTTGGGGTTGACGGACAGGTCTTGCTCCCTCTTCTAAAAATATTCTGTTCTCACATACTTGAGGGTTGATGCCTACTATGTCTGCCAAACTCCACCCAATCGCCTTCTTGTGCCTCCTCAGTACATCAAGTAACTGCTCTTCTTGTTGAGAAGTAAGTTCCCTTGCAATGATAACCGGAAACTTCTGCTCATCTTCAAGATAAGCATATTTGAGATGTGGAGGAAGGGGTTTCAACTCTAACTTCTGATCATGGGCAGGGTCTGGATTATCTGGAGCTTGTGAAAATGGCGAAGTGCCCTCATTGTCAGTTAAGAGGGTCCCCACACTTGGACCTTGTCCAGTGTGCCTCTCTTCGAACTCTTCCTTGTGAACTTCAGCTACAGTTTCATCTATGACATCACACTGGAAGATAGAATGATCTTCTGGAGGGTTGTTTATGACTCCATTCAGATTGAAGATTACTATGCGGCCATCTATTTCAAAGGAGTATGTTCCTGAAAAAGCATCCAACTTGAATTTTGATGTCTTCAGGAATGGTCTTCCAAGTAGGATTGATGATGGCTTATCTGAGTCATTATGGGGCATCTCCAAGATATAAAAATCAGTGGAAAATGTAAGCCCTTTAATGTTCACTAAAACATCTTCAGCAACTCCAGCCACTGTTATAATGCTTTTATCTGCTAACACAAAACGAGTTGCCGACCTTTTTAAGGGAGGGAGCCTCAAAATATCATATATAGACAAAGGCATTATACTAACACAGGCTCCTAAATCACACATGCAATCATAAATTACTACCCCACCAATAGTACAACTAACTATACAAGGACCTGGGTCACTACACTTCTCAGGTAATCCTCCCATTAGAGCAGATATGGAACTACCTAAAGGAATAGTTTCTAATTCATGAATTTTGTCCTTATGTATACATAAATCTTTTAGAAACTTTGCATATTTAGGTACTTGTTGAATAACATCAAAAAGAGGAACGGTTACCTCAACCTTTTTGAATATTTCTACCATTTTGGGATCGGGTTCCAGTTGCTTCCTGGGCTTCCTTGCAAGTTGTGGAAAGGGAATGGGAGTAGTGTTTTCTGCAGTGTCTGTGCCTTTTGGTGCTTCCTCTTGTGGTTACACTTCTTCTTCTTCAGCTATGTCCTGTATGTCCTCTTCTTCTTCGACATCTTCTATTTCTACTACCTCTTCAGCTGAGGCGTGTTCTGGTGAGCTTGGCTCCTCTTGATTTCTCTCCTACAGTGTGGTTCCGGACCTCAGGGTGATGGCATTAATGCCTCCCTTTGGATTGGGTAATGGTTGAGAGGGGATTCTTGTGGAGCTTGAAGGTTGGTTATTGGAATTTTGCATTGATCCCATCTGTGAAACAAGAGCTTGCAAAGTAGAGGTCAGACCATTCAGACTGGCATTAATGTTATTCATAATGTTATTTTCCATGGTCTGTTGTCTCTGCTCAAAAGATTGTAGTAACTCTTCATTAGGAGATAAAGAAGAATGAGTAAATTGAGAGGTCTGCTGTTGGGTATTCTGTGGTCCTTGGGATTGCCTCAGGTGAGGTGCTCTGTAAGGTTGGTTCTGCTACCTGTTGTTGTTATTATTCCACCTCTGATTTCTCTGATTATCTTTGCCTCCTCTATTATTGTTGTCCCTCCATTTCTGGTTAGAATTGTCCTGCCATCCATGGTTATTATTTCCACCTTGATTGTACCCTTGGTTGGGGCGATCATAGAAGTTATGAGTGGATGCCACCATGTTGTCTTCCTGTTGGAGTTGCGGGCATTCATCAGTATAATGGCTATAATCAGCACAAATTCTGCAAAATCTCTGTGGGACTAACTGTTGGCTTTGCTGTGCTGGAGAAGGTTAAGCTTGCTGAACATGTTGTTGATTCAGTTGCATCTGCTTCAGCAAGTTGGTCATCTCACAGATACTCTGAGTTAGAGCAGTAGTCTCTCTGCTAGAGGATACTTCTGCAATGGCTTTTGAACGGCCTTGCTTCTGTCTGTGGTTCCTAGTGGATTCAGCTAAGTCGCTGATCAATTGCCATGCCTCATCAGTGGTCTTGTAATTTTTCATAGACCCATTGCTAGCACTTTCCAATGTGGTTTTATCTTGGGGCCTCATGCCCTGTGTGACATAACTGAGTAACACTATCTTGTCAATCATGTGGTGGGGGCATGCTTCCAGAAGATTATTGAAGCGCTCCCAATATTCAAAGAGAGTCTCGTTGTCATCTTGAACAATAGTGGAAATATTTTTCCTTAGTTTATCAGTAACTTCAGATGGAAAGAATTTCTTCAAAAAGTCTTTTCTGAGCGTATCCCAGTTGGATACATTTGCTAGGGGTTGAGTGTAGTACCACTCTCTTGCTTTTCCCTCAAGAGAAAACAGGAAAGCTTTCAGCAGAATTGAAGTTTCATCTGTACCATCTCGCCTGACAGTAGAACAGGCTGCCTGGAAATCTCGCAGGTGCTTGATAGGCTCTTGAGCAGGTAAGCCATGAAACTTGGGCATCAAATTGAGCAGTGCGGTCTTTATTTCGAAATCTGTAGCCACCGCTGGGTGATGCGCTTGAAACGGTTGCATTGTAAAATTAGGGGCTCCTTCCTCCTGGATGGTAACTCTCCTAGGTTCTGCCATGTCATCTGCACGTGAATCAACCGAATCAGTAGAACGGGAGCTGGTTTCTTCCTCAAGTTCACTTTCAGATCCGCCCTCGGAGTGGGCTAACCGACGCCGAGCTCGCCTTATTCGTGAAATAGTCCTTTCAATTTTAGGATCGAATATTAGCAAGCGCGGATCAGGAAGTGAACGCGTCATTTGACGAAAGAAACAGGCAGCTCATAGTAGCAAAATAAAATAAAATGCAAATAAATAAATTCTAATTAATAACTTTAGCACTCTATTGCAACTCCCCGGCAACGGCGTCAAAAATTGATGCGGGCAGAAATTAGCGAATTAAAAATTATTAAAATATATACGTTGCAAGTATAGTTCTTAATTCGCCAGAATTCCGCCTATCAATTTAGAAAGGTGTCACAGAAAATTGAATTTAAAATACTGGGAGTATGAATCCCAGGTCGTCTCCCAACGAGTTGCAGAAAAGTGTGCTATTCTATTAATCAGAGATTTTCAAAAAGATTTGAATTGGGCAACAGGATATTAAATTGATGAATTTGAATAATGTAAATAAAAGCCTTGACTGGGAATTGATTAGTTGGAATCCCTATTATTGTTGGAATGCTCTCAGGATTAATCGACAATTAAAGGCTATCCTGTTTAGTTATCCTTCACTGGGTGAAGGAAAGTCAAACAAGTTGGAATGCTACGTCCGTTCACAAGTCGCAATCCACTTAATTAAAAGGGATTGGTGTTAGTGATTAGGAGGCAATCCAACCGTAAACCCAATTACAATTTTTCTTTCAAGCCTTCCAACTCAAGGGTTCCTTTCAATCAATTCCCCATCAAGTTAGGGAACTACTCACTCATTGTAAAGGTAAAATTCATAGCATATGAAAAGGAATTAAAGAAAGACATTGGAAATAAAAATCGACATAGTCAATTAAAAATAAAGGTGATCCTTGTATTAAATAATCCTAAAAATATTCCAATGGTAAAATTAAGAAAGCAAAGAACATGGAAGAGTAAACCAAGTAAAGAAAACGAACTAGAATGATGAAGTCTTGATGAGGTAATAACTCTTCTCAGTGTTCCAATGCCAAAAAAAAGTAAGAAAAACTAAAATCCTAAGAACTATGAATGTGTAGAGAGAAAACCTAGAGGAGGAGTAAAACTAGATCTCAAAAACTAAAACTGTGTAGAATGTCTCTTGTCTTTGGTTTCTACATGTTCTTTGGCTCTAGTCTGCTGTTCCAGGCCAAAAACTGGGTCAAAATAGGCCCCGAAATCGCCCTCAGCAAATCTACAAATCATGCAGATCGCGCACGTCACGCGATCGCGTCGCTCATGCGGACGCGTCATTCGCGTTTCTGCTTTGCCACGCAGATGCGTCGCCCATGCGGCCGCGTCACTCGTGCTATTCCATGCCGCGCGGTCGCGTCATCCATGCGGCCGCGTCGCTTCTCGCTGGTCATCTCCTCAATTTCTTCTATTTTTGCAGGCTTCCCTTCCAATCTCCAACTCATTCATGCCCTATAAAGCTTGAAACACTTAACACACAGATCACGGCATCGAATGGAATAAGGGAGAAATAAAATACATAATTAAAAGTCTCTAGGAAGCAAGTTTTCAACCATAAAACATCTTTAGGAAGGAAATATAAATGCATGCTTATTTAATGAATAAGTGGGCAAAGATCATGATAAAACCACACAATTAAACACAATATAAACCATGAAATAGTGGTTTATCACCAGCTAAGCCCAGAAAACTCCTTATCTCAGTTACTGTGGTTGGTTGCCTCCAATCCATCACAGCTTCCACCTTAGTTGGATCTACGGCTATTCCCTTCTTACTCACCACGTGACCCAAAAACTTCATCTCACTCTTCCAGAACTCACACTTAGACAGTTTCGCATAGAGTTTTTTCTCCTTTAAAATCTGCAACACGGTCCGCAAGTGTTCCGCATGCTCTTCTTCAGTTTTGGAGTAAATCAGTATGTCGTCAATGAAGACAACAACGAATTTATCCGGACGGAATACAATATTCATGTAATCCATAAACACTGCAGGAGCATTCGTCAACCCAAAAGACATTACAGTATACTCGTAATGACCATAACGAGTCCTGAAAGAGGTCTTAGGGATATCCTCACCCCTCACCCTTATCTGGTGATAACCGGATCGTAAATCGATCTTGGAGAAAATCCCAGCTCCTTGTAACTGATCCATGAGATCATCAATCCTCGGAAATGGGTACTTATTCTTTATGGTGACATTGTTCAGCTGCCTGTAGTCCACACAGAGCCGCATACTTCCATCTTTCTTCTTTACCAGTAACACTGGAGAACCCCACGGGGAAACACTTGGTCGGATAAAGTTCTTACCCAACAAATCCTCTAACTAAGACTTTAGCTTGGCCATCTCTAACGGTGACATCCTATAAGGAGCACTCGAGATTGGTCCAGCCCCAAGCACCAATTCAATAGCAAACTCGACCTCTCGGTTAGGTGGAAATTCATTAATGTCATCGGGAAACACCTCTGGAAACTCGCACACCACCGAAATCTGTTCCAACCTTTGATCATCACCCGAAACACCCGCGGTTAACAACTGGATACCCTGACATTCGATTCCGGAACAGTTCACCATCATCGAAGTAATAACTATTCACCACGACCGGCCCGTCTGTATCTTCCGGCATAAAGTACACCGACTTTGTAGAACAATCAAGCAGAACATGATTCTCAGATAACCAGTCTAATCCCAAGATAAGATCAAGACCGATCATCGGTAAGCAGATTAAATTATGGACAAAATCACGCTACTTGAACCTAAACGAAACTTTCGGGCATCCTAGCCTAGTTACCATGGCCTCATGGGTAGTATTATATACTTTTAGGTCATAACCTAAGGTTACGATCTTCAATCCTAACTCATGGGTTTTTCTCAAATGCAATAAATGAATGCAATGCTCCCGAATCAAATAAAGTATTTAAAGTTTGACCAGCCATTTCACAGTTACCTCGAATAAGCACCTTAGATCCCTCAGCACCTATAGCTGAAGTGGTGAACACCCGACCAGTCTGCTGTGCTTTCTCTACACCTTGTTTTTTCTTCTCCGGACACCTTGGGAGCTTATGTCCTGCCTTACCACAGAAATAGCACAAACCCCATCCAGCCATACACGGGACTCCCGGATGGTGACTTCCACACCTAGCGCAAGCTTGCTCATTCTGTGGCTGCTTCCCAAACCTTTTTCCTTGGGAGTTGTTATTGTTGAGCCTCCTGAAAGAGCCTCCCCGCTTGAAAGGCAGACCTCTAGGTGCAAAGCTTTTCCCTTGGTTCTGTGGGAATGATCCCTTGTGACTCCCTCTCTCAGCAGCTGCCTTCTTCACACACTCTTCAGCAACCCCACACTTGTTCACCAACACAACGAAAGTTCTGATCTCCATTGGTCCCTGAGCTCCATTTCTGTCGTTGCCATGGTTGTTCATCTGTTGACCAAGAGCCTCAGCAGTGGCTTGCATAGCAGCAGCCATGTTCTCCAACGCAGTTATAAAGTTCACCGGGTCATTAGGGTTAATCTCTGGCTCACGAGCGTTCGTATGACCTCTCCCACGGCCTCTACCGCATCCATGAGGCGCCATCTGGTTCCTATACACACCAAACAATCGATATTAAGTTGATCAGTCTCAATATTGGAAGTTTAGTGCTTCAAGTCCCAAATGCATGCTCATGAACGTTTATGCCAATTATATCAAGTAGATATACTAATAGCACATAACAAACATACAGAGAATGCACAGAAGCATAGTCAATCCGTCCCTCAGGCTCTACAGGAACGAACTGCTCTGATACCATAATGTAACACCCTACCATACAAAGTCTTATGCTTAAGTCATAATTCAGAGATGGCAAGGTATTACGACCTCTAAAATAAAAATTTAGTACATATAGTAGTATGAATGATTGATTATAACTAGGAGCCTTTGTAGAAAAAGGGGTAAACAAAAACCGTAACTCGAAAGCGCAACACTCCGATCGATAACGTAACAAACAGGGATAAGCTACCGCGAGATTATATATATACAAAGGAGTGTCAAAAACAGGAATATCAAGACTCAAAATCCGGTTGCAAAGATAACCGGTCCGAGCATAGCAATATATACATATAATAAAATGAGGAAACCCCAAATGAAACCCAAAAGGACACAAATACAGAAACCTATTCTCCAAAATCTCCTATGAGAGGAGTCATCACAGTTTGTATTATGTAATGGAGATAAAAGTATCTAAGAAAAACATATAAACCAAAACAGAGTCCCGAGAATAAAGGATCTTCGCTAATCCAGAAGTCTCCAGCATGCCTCAGCGAGAAACCTCACGTCCTACATCTGAAAACCACAAAATCTGCATGGGTGAGAACCAGAGGACCCCAGCATGGTAACATCTTCCACATATATAATACATAATAATAGAGGAAAGCCGAAGGCAATCCTGGAACTTCCTCCAGATAATATCAAAGCTTATAAACAAGCTAAACCGTAAGTGGCAACTGACTAAAGATCCTTCAGTCTAACTAATACTCCCCTTTCCAATTCCTTCAGACCTCCCAACCACCAGCAGGAGTATAATATAGCAAACACAGTTATATCAGACAAGAGATATACAAATAGAAACAATTAAGGCATTTAGACAAATAGCAAGTAATATGCAATCAAATAGGCAATCTCAATCAATTCACATAGTATGCATATGATGAATGCCTGTCCCTAATGGCTGATGATATCATCTGTCGGTTACAGAGCCAACCCGACAAGTCCTGGTAGCTAACCGTTGGACTGTCCCTCTGTCGTGTCTCCCCAACTCGAGTTATACTCATTATAAACTTGATCATAATCATGATCCATATCCATCACCCTCACTGGTGAATATTTATGGGGGTGAGCTCATCCGGGGCTTTCACAGTGCCCGGCTACCCTGACGATATAGGGTTAACAGAGCTTCGAGTCTCAACCTGGAGCACGTGGTGGCTAGCCACTGCTTTCTCCCAGGGAAACTCTCATCTCCGATAGTGGAAGTGCAAACATTCACAATTCATTCAAAAGCATATATGCATTTATTCTTAGCCATAATGCTCCGCCGTAACACGGTAATAATCTAGCCATCCGGCTCACGGTTAAATCCATAACCAGCCAATTCATTAACAATCACGGCCCTTCGGCCCATGGCATAACAAGCACTTCCACCGCCATCCTCCGCATCTCACATAATCATCTTTGATCCTCATTTATCATTCATTTTTCCCTTGCTTCACTTGCAATTTACCACATCCCCTAGCTCCTTTCTCTCATTGCTAGGCATACCATAATGATCTAAGACACAAATGGTGAGATCGGAGGCTTAGAAGTGTGAAATTTGGCTTTTAAAACTCAAAAATCAACTTTGGGATGAAAACAGGGCCACGCGTACGCGCACTCCACGCGCACGTGTGGATGGCCACAAAACTCATCGACGCGCAAGCGTCATACACGCAGACGCGCGGGTTGAAAAATAGCCAAACAACGCGCAAACGTCAGCCACGCGTACGCGTGGGTGCTCTTGCGCCCTAGGCACAAAACTGGCACAACTCTCTGAAAAATAACTGGGCATTTGGTGCAGCGCATCGACGCACTCGCGCACACCACGCGCACGCGTGGATGGTGTTTTCTTGAAGAACGGCGCGTACGCGCCAAGTGCGCCTACGCGCGGGGGGTCATTCTGCTAAAAATTTTCTAAGTTAAAAGCTGCAGAATTCACAGATTCAACCCCCAATCTTTCGACGGACATAACTTTCTCATTTTAAGTCGTTTTCCACCCGTTCTTTCAAAGGCATGGACATCCCGGATCCATTTTCATTTCTAAACAAGTTTGGTACAAAACGGGCATCCGTAGTCCAAGTTATGTCTCATCAAAATATGCCCAAAAATCATGTTTTCATACAAAACCACAAGGTGCCATTTTCAAAACAAGCCATCTTCAACTCTTTTCAAAATCAACCAAAACATGCCAATTTCAACCCTTTTTGAAATCAATCAAAATGTACCAAAATCAACGTCAAGCCATCCTCAACTCACACATTGACACTTTACCAAAATTCCCAAAGTCACCATCAAACCATTTTACCACTTCTCAATCAAATGGCTAAAGGACAAACACAATATCATGTCATACATCCTTCCTCATCCCAATTTCCAATAATACCATTTTCAATTAACCATCATTATACATAATCAACATCATACTCACCATCAACATGGTACCACCCATCAATTCAACCTCAATCATCCATCAAGCATATGTCACAACATGCATTTCTCATATATCACAAAATCAAGGCATCAATATTCATAATCACATATATGAACACATTATATATCTCAACCATTCAACAACATCAACAATTCAAAGCCTATCTTAGGGCCTCTAGCCTAAGTATTTCCTACCACATTACATATTAGATACGGAAAACCGAGACCATACCTTAGCCGATTTCTCAAGCTCAACCGGAGCACTTCAAAACCACTTGTCCACAAGCCCTCTAGGTCTCAAAACCTCCAAGAATAGATTTTTACCACCAAAAATCCCTTCAAGCTTTTCAAAGTCTCAAATATTCATATATACACAACCTAAGCTACAATCATCATACCCATACACAACATCACAATACCCAAACATCATAGAACAACAAATTACACTAGGGTTGAGAATCTTACCACACCCAAGATCCAAGGAGACAAGATTAACCTTCTCCTTCAAGAGAGTTGGGTCCTATAACATCAAAGAGCCCAAAATCTCAATATTTTTGCTCATGAAACTCGAAAACAAGGGCTGGAATTTCGAAGAGCAAAACGTGGCTTACCTCAAAATTGATTGTATGGGTTTTGTAGAGCTCTCCGCGGTGAATGCGTGGCTGCAAACGGTGCGGCAATCGGAGCTCTAGATCAAAAGTTATGGTGGTTTGAAGATCAACCAAGGGAAAGAACTTGAGAGAGTGTTCTTCCCTCCATGGCCTCCATTTCAGCGTGTTTCTTGAGTGTAGTGAGGAGAGAGAGTGCTGAAATGAGTGTATTAGGTTTAGTTTAGTTGGGCCAAGAGCCCACTTTGGGTCCGGTTGGCCCGGTTTGACCCGTTCGGTCCAATCTTGGTCCGATTTCTATAAAATTGGTATCGAAATTTTCGTCTCAATCTCCTCTATCATATTAAGCCATAAAAATAACATTTTTGGCTTTCTAGAATAAATTCTCATTTATGGGTTAATTAGCCATTAATTAACCGGGTCTTACACGTTATCGTCGGATGTATCTGCTGGTAAATTCGACGGTAACGAGCCTTAAAATTTGAAGTGCGAACCTTCTCCCCCTTTATTTCGAAATCCCTCTCTCTTTCTCTCTAACCTCTCTACTCCCACTCTCTCTAACCCTCTCCTCTCTCCGCAGCTCCGTCAGCCCTGCCGCCGCCACCTCCTCCTGTCGCCACCTCTTTTCTCCATCACCGAAACCAGCCCGTTCCTCCTCTCCTCTCCATCAGCCACAACTCATTCTCTCCCTCTCTGTTCGTGTCTCGCCGTCACCGCCATGGCGCTCCACCAGTAGCGTCTGTCGTTGCCATTGCGTCTCCCTCTCATGAGTTTTTCTTCCTCTATTCAAAGCTCAGGTCCCTTGGTCACTCTTTTTGTTTGTTTAAGTTAATTTATGATTTAGTTATATGTTAGTTTATAATTAGTAAGTGAATTTGGTTATCATATGCTAATTGCATGCCTTAGAAGAATGTAATGTTAATTAGAGTGGAGACTTCATGATTAACATTAGGTGGGTTTAGGCCATTGAAGATAAATTTTCTTGTTAAAGCCTAAATAATTAATAATTAGTTTTTTCTATGTGACTATGTGAAATATTATTTCAACTATTAAGTTTAATTTACTTGCTTATGATATTTAAAGAAATAAGATTAATATTATATAAATTGTATTAATTATACATTGTACCTAAATTATCATATGTTGCCTGTGCTAGTATTTGTGCCTGGCAATTTATGCATGTAATAACTTCTATGAATTAATGAGAACGTAAAGTATTAGTTCTAATTGAGTATTCATTATGTTAATATATATGAATGTATAGAAATTATGAAACTATTATAAATAAATATAAAGTAATACATTATGAAATTATTACTGCAAAATAAATCTCATGATTATTTAATGAACATGTATAACAATTATTTGCTAAAATTTCTGAGCATAAATCAAACAAAAATGTTGTCTTTTCAATGTATAAACAAGTTAATATATTCTGCTAGAAATGTCATGAATTTAATTGAGTTTTGACTGATGCTGTGGATTGAGGTTGGTTGGATTTGTGGGAACTGTAAACGTAGATATATGTCTAATTTTAGGGGAGGTTATGTCAATTGAAATAATATAAATATTGAAGGATTTGTGTTGTATATATGCTGATTACTATTAATAATATATTCTCTTTGCAGACATGACGACAGGTAGCAGAGGTAGAACGAGTGGGTCTCAGCCTAATCACAACGTGTGTTACACAGGAGGACTACATGCAAAAATTTGAGGCCACAACCTAGCAATCTCAATCGCCTAGTGGGGACGATACCGGTTCCAATGCCTAATGAGCGGATATTTTATACGCTTTTTGTCATCATTTTCATATAGTTTTCATTATGTTTTATTTAAGTTTTATTATGTTTTCATAGGTTTTAGTGCAAAATTCATATTTTTGGATTCTACTTTGAGTTGGTATGTTTTATGGTGATTTCAGGTATTTTCTGGCTGAAATTGAGGAGCTTGAGCAAAAGTCTGATTCAGAGACAGAGAAAGGACTACAGATGCTGTCAGGATCTGATCTCTGTGCACTCGAAGGAGCTTTTCTGGAGCTACAGAGTTCAAATGGAGTGATCTCAACGGATATAAAAAGCTAACATCCAGGAATTTCCAGAAATATATAATAGTTTATACTTTGATTTGGAAATGAAGGCCCAAAACTGGCGTTCAACGCCAGCCACCAGCCCCATTCCTGGCGTCCAGCGCCCACAGGGGAGCAGCTGACATCCAACGCCCAAAAGGGAGTCCCAAGCCAGCATTCAACGCCCCTAAGGAGTACTAGCACGTGGAGACACCCTTAACTCAGCCCAAACACTCACCAAGTGGGCCCCAGAAGCGGATTTTTGCACTATCAACCTAGTTTATCTTATTTCTGTAATTCTTAGTTAGCAGATTAGTATATATAGGAGGAGATCACCTTTGTTTAGGGGTTCAGCCATTCTTCTCCCTCCCCCATTTTGTATTTTCGAATATTATGAGTCACTAACCTCCTATGGTTAAGGTTAGGAGCTCTGTTGAGTTTCATGGACCAATAATATTACTGTTCTAGTTCAATATGTCTGATTCTATTCTCTTATGGATTCTCGTTCTTCATCTTATGAATTGAGGGTGACCCGTGACAATCACCCTTATTCTACATGGGTTCCATGCGAGCCCTAAACCGGATAGCATTGAACCAAAGCTAGAGATTGCATTCGGATTCCAATAGAGTACCTGGGCAACTTTGGATACGTGACATGAAATCCCGTTGACCGTGGGTAAGTGAGGTCTCTGTGGCGCTAAGGCTAGAGTCTGAGAAGCAGTGTTCCCTGATTCAGAAGATTTGCCTTGTCTATGGCACCTTGGGTAGGATCATGAAGGGGAGTGGATTGCTTAGAGCTTCATCTTCTACTACAGTGAGAAACCTAGCGGTGACTTGATGAGAGGACATGAGTCACTTGCAACATGGTGGATTGCTACAGTGGAGGAGGTTAACTTGATGAGAGGACATGAGTTAATCACTTACGGCTGCCATTGAAGGAATTAGAAGGTTATTGAAGTGGACAGTAAGAAAAGTAAATCCGGAAAGACAAAGCATCTCCGAAACCGTTCTCATATCATTGATTTCCCACCTATCCAGTAACGTGTTATTTATTTATTCTATTTTATGCATTTTTCGTGACAAACTATAATTTCTATCCGCCTAACTAAGATTTATAAGGTAACCACTGTTTGCTCAAACCAACAATCTCCATGGGACCGACCCTCACTCACCTGAGGTATTACGTGGACGACCTGGTATACTTGTCGGTCTATTTGTGCGAAACGTGCGGAGTCAGTTTTGCGCACCAAGTTTTTGGCGCCGTTGCTGGGGATTGTTCGGATTTGACAAACAACCGGATTATCTTGTTGCTTAGATTAGGTACTTTTTACTATTTTGTTTGATTCTTTTGTTTTCTTTTCAAAAATGTTTCAAAACCTTTTGTTTTCTTTATTGATCTTTATCTTTTGTTTGAGTCTTTTGTTCTTGTTCTTGTTAAAGTTTCGAACTTTCTTGCTTTCTTTTCAAAAAAATTTTCAAAAATAGTGTCTTTTGTTTGAGTCTAGTGTCAATTCTTAAGTTTGATGTCCCTTGTGTGTTTATCTTTTCTTTAAAATTTTCGAATTGTTCTTAGTGTTCTTTCTTAGTATTCAAGTTGTTCTTATTTCTTTTCTTGTTTTGATCTTAAAATTTTTAAGTTTGGTGTCTTTTGGTATTTTTCTTTTCTATTTTTGAAAAGCAAGTGCCTTTTGATTTAAAAATTTTAAGTTTGGTGTCTTTTGGTTATTTTTCTCTTTCTTCATTAATTCAAAAAAAAATTTATTCAAATTTTTTTTTTCAAAAATTCCAAAAGAAATTTCAATTTTTAATTTCTAATCATTATCTTATCTTATCTTAATTTTAAATATTTTCAAAAATCATATCTTTTTCAAATCTTTATCTTATCTTTTTATATCTTATCTTATCTTATTTCAAATTCAATTTTAAAACTCAATTTCAAAATTTAAAATTTAAAATTTAAAATTTCAAAATTCAAAATCAAATCTTTTTTAAAAATCAAATTTCAAATCTTATCTTTCCAAATCTTTTTCAAATCTTCATCATATCTTATCTTTTTTAACTTATTTTCAAATCTTTATCTTATCTTGTTTCAATTTCAAAATTCAAAATCAAATCCTTTTCAAATCTTTTTAAATTTCTTATTTTATCTTTTCTAATTTTTTTAAATTTCAAAACTTTTTAAAATCAAATCTTTTTCAAATCTTCTATCTTATCTTATTTTCAAATCTTTCTTATTTAGTTACTTATTTTCCTTTCTTCTTTTTCAAAACTTCCTAACTAATTCCTTTCTCTTCTATTTTCAAAAACTTCTCACTTCTTTCTCGCTTTTCTTTTTTGAAAACTACCTTCTACTCTTCAATTCTTTTTAGTTAATTAGCTTTTAATTTCTTTCCTATTTTCAAATTAAATAAATAAATAAAATAAAAACAAAAATATTTTAATTCTAGTTTCTCTTTTTGATTCTTAATTTTTGAATTCTTTACCCCCTTTACTCGAATTCTTCATCTCATTCTTCTACCCTCATTCTTCTTTCGTCTTCACATTTCACAGGGAGTTTTCTATCCTTTGACATAGAGCTCCCATTTTCTTTCTTTCTTGTTTTCTTTTTCTTGTTTATGAGCAAGAACAGAGATAAAGAACCTCTCTTTGATCCTAATTCTGAACCTGAGAGGACCCTAAGGAGGCTTTTGCAACAAGCTAAAGCACAACACTCCGGAAGAGATCTCATATAACTTTTTGAACAAGAAACAGAAAATACAAGCATGGCAACCGAACAGAATAATAGAGGAGATGTAAGAAAGGTTCTTGGTGACTTCACTGTATCCACTTCTGACTTCTATAGAAGAAGTATCTCCATACCTGCCATTAGAGCAAATAACTTTGAGTTTTAGCCTCAGTTAGTCTCTCTAATGCAATAGAATTGAAAATTTTATGGACTTCCACTGGAAGATCCACATCAGTTCCTATCTGAATTCTTGCAAATCTGTGACACTGTTAAGACCAATGGAGTGGATCCTGAGGTCTACAGACTTATGCTTTTCCCTTTTGCTTTTAGAGACAGAGCTAGGATGTGGTTGGATTCTCAACCTAAGGAAAGCCTAGACTCTTGAGAAAAGTTGGTCAATGCTTTATTAGCCAAATTCTTTCCACCTCAGAAAATGAGCAAGCTCAGGGTGGAAGTTCAAACCTTCAGACAAAAAGATGGTGAATCCCTCTATGAAGCTTGGGAAAGATACAAGCAACTGATCAGGAGGTATCCTCCTGACATGCTCTCAGAATGGTTTATCCTAGGAATTTTCAATGATGGTCTATCTGAGATGTCCAAGATGTCCTTGGATCATTCTGCTGGTGGATCACTCCACTTGAAGAAAATGCTTGAAGAGGCACAGGAACTCATTGAAATGGTTGTAAACAATCAGTTCATGTACACTTATGAGAGAAACCCTGTGAACAATGGGTTAGCTCAGAAGAAAGGAGTCCTGGAAGTTGACACTCTAAATGCCATACTGGCTCAAAATAAGATATTGACCCAACAGGTCAATATGAACTCTCAGCATCTGACTGGAGTGCAAACTGCAACTAGCAGCACTCAAGATACCTCCTATGATGGAGATGCCTATGATCCAGATCAACCCATGATGGAAGAGGTGAATTATATGGGAGAACCTTATGAAAATACCTACAACTAATCATGGAGAAATCATCCTAACATCTCATGGAAGGATCAACAGAAGCTTCAGCAAGACTTCAACAATAATCAAGGTGGAAGAACCCAGAATAGGTTCAACAATAGACCACCATTCCCATCTTCTCAACAGCAGATGGAGACTTCTAACAGAGCCTTTCTGACTTAGCAACCATAGTCTCTGAACTCTCTATGACCACTCACAGTTTCATAACAGAAACTGGGTCCTCGATCAGAAATCTGGAACAAGAGAATCCCTGAGACCCCTCCTAACACTCTTCCTAGTAACACTAAAGTGAACCCAAGAGAAGAGTGCAAGGCTATCACTGTAGAAGTGGAGGCCGAATTTGAAGGGGATAACCTGGCATTGAACGCCAGTAAGGAAGACCTTACTGGGTGTTCAACGCCCAAAAATCCACCATAACAAACATTGAATGCCAGTAAGGAGGTCCTTACTGGGCGTTCAACGCCCAAAGAGACACAAGTCCTGGCATTGAACGCCACAATAGGGATAGTTGGCAACCCTAAGCCCACTGAGAACTTCCCTATTGAAGAACTGATAGAACCCAAGGTTCATGAGGAGCCCATTGAAGTTTCCTTGAATGCTTGGTTGAAAGTTTTACAATCTGAAGAGTACTACTCCTCTTATGAAGAAGAGGATACTAGGGAAGAGCAACTTGCTCGATACCTAGGAATTTTGATGAAGCTAAATGCCAAGCTATTTGGCACAGAGACATTGGAGGAAGAACCTCCAGTACTCACTAAGGAACTCAATGCCTTGGTTCAGCAGAAGTTACCTCAGAAGAAACCGAATCCTGGACACTTAATTCCTTGCACCATAGGTACCATGACCTTTGATAAGGCTCTGTGTGACCTAGAGTCAAGCATAAACCTCATGCATCTCTCTGTAATGGAGAGGCTGGGAATCTTTGAAGTACAAGCTGCAAGAATCTCACTAGAGATGGCAGACAAGTCCATGAAAAAGGCTTATGGACTGGTAGAGGATGTCTTGGTGAAGGTTGAAGACCTTTACATCCCTGCTAACTTTATAATCCTAGATACTGGGGAGGAAGAGGATGAATCCATCATCCTTGAAAGACCCTTCCTAGCTACAGCCAAGGCTGTGATTGATGTAGATAGAGGAGAACTAGTCCTGCAATTAGAGGAGGACTATCTTGTGTTCAAGGTTCATAAACCTCAGTGTACCTCAACTGAAGGAAGCACCATTCATAAACATGAAGTGCTTCAACCACTCCTCTTAGTATAGAGCCTAACAGAGCCCCCAGACGCCAATCTTAAGTTTGGTGTGGGGCAACCATCATCAAGCTCTAAGAGGAATGGCAGTAAGAAAGTGTCCAAGGGCTGGAGGGATAAGAAAATCCCCACTGAAGGCCTCTCACGTGGCATGAGAGTTATCTTCACTAACAATCCAGTCATTCCACACACGGTGAATAGGATCCTGTCTCTAGAACATGTGGAACTTATCCATGAGAGCACAGGTAAGAAGTTCACTGTAACGGGCGAAATTCTGAGCCCCTATCCATATCCGTAAGGAGCTAACCGTCAAGCTAGTGACGTTAAAGAAGCACTTGTTGGGAGGCAACCCAACCATAATTAAAGTTATTTCTATTTTTCATTAAGTTTATTTCAGTTATATTAGTTTAATTTTTATGTTTGTTTAAGTTTGTGATCATGTGCAGTAGTTAGAACATAAACAGAAATAGTCAAAGCTAGAAAACAGAACACCCTGGAGCAAGTACCTTGCTGGCGTTGAACACCAGACAAGAGGGCCAGAGTGGGCGTTCAACGCTCATGAGAAGCAGCATTGCTGGCGTTGAATGCCAGCCAGAGAGCACATTGCTGGTGTTGAACGCCAGCCAGGACGCACATTGCTGGCATTGAATGCCAGCCATGGAGCACATTGCTGGCGTTGAACGCCAGCCAGGGAGCACATTGCTGGCGCTGAATGCTAGCCTGGAGTAGAAGCTGGGCGTTCAACTCCCATAAGGGGCAGAAAACTTGAATTTCCTAACCCCTCAAGATCAATGGGTTCCACAGAATCTCTACCTATGACCTACCCCACCTTCTTCTCTCTCTTACTTTCACTCTTCCCCACATACTCTTTCCTATAAACCCTAATCCAATCACATCCATATCACTTCCCAAAACCATCATAACTCCCACCAACCCCCACCCACTTCATATTCAAAATTTTCCACCCAATTCCCACCTATTTATTCGAACCCAAACTATCCCACTCCTATAAATACCCCTTCTTCCTACCCTTCATACACACACCATTCATTCACTAAAGTTCCGCTTGGCCGAATTCTCCTCTCTCCCTCTATCTCCTCTATTCTCTTCTTTTTCTACTCTTTTCTTCATATTTTTCTTAAGGATGGGCAAAGATTTTAAGTTTGGTGTTGGAAAAGCCTTGCTTTTTGCTTTCCATTCATACTTATGGCACCCAAAGTCGGAGAATCCTCTAGAAAGAGGAAAAGAAAAGTAGTTGCTTCCACTTCTGAATCTTGGGAGATGGAAGGATTCATCACCAAAACTCATCAAGATCACTTCTATGAAGTAGTGGCAAAGAAGAGGATGATTTCTGAAGTTCCCTTTAGGCTCAAAAAGAATGAGTACCCGGAGATTCGAAGAGAAATTCGGAGGAGAGGTTGGGAAGTCCTAACCAATCCTATCCCGTAAGTTGGGATCTTGATGGTGCAAGAGTTTTATGCTAATGCATGGGTCACTAAAAATCATGACACTAGTGTAAACCCACATCCCAAAAGTTGGAGTATCATGGTTCGAGGGCGACCCTTGGTTCAGCCCGGAAAGTGTAAGGTTGGCGCTCCACTTTCCAGTAATTCAAGGAGACCCACATCCTTACACTAGGAGAGTCAATTTTGATCAAAGGTTGGACCAAGTCCTTTCAGACATCTGTGTGGAAGGAGCTCAATGGAAGAGGGATGCTCAAGGCAAGCCTATCCAACTGAGAAGGCTTGACCTCACGCTTATAGCTAGAGGATGGTTGGAGTTTATCCAAAGCTCTATCATCCCTACTAGCAATCGGTCAGAAGTGACTATTTACAGAGCCATCATGATTCATTGTATCATGATTCGAAGTGAGGTGGAGGTACATGAGGTCATACCTCAAGAGTTGTACAAGAAAGTTGAAAAGCCTTCCACCTTAGCAAGGTTGGCATTCCCCCACCTTATCTGTCATCTATGCGATTCAGCTGGAATTGTCATAGAAGGAGACATCCTCATTGAAGAGGACAAACCCATCACTAAAAGAAGGATGTAGCAAACTAGAGAGCCAGCACATGGGCCACAGTAAGAGCATATAGAGCTGCCTCAACAAGAAATCCCTGAGATGCCTCAAGGGATGCATTCTCCTCCCCAAGGCTATTGGGACCAGTTGCACACTTCTCTAGGAAAATTAAGCTCCAGCATGGATCAACTAAGGATGGGACATCAAAGAGCCATGAGGGAAGAACAAAGAACCATAAGGGAAGAACAACAGAGGCAGGGGCGTGACATAGAGGAAATCAAGCACTCCATTGGATCCTCCAGAAGGAGTAGTAGCCGCCATCACTAAGGTGAATTCGTTCCCTTTACTCCCATGTTGCCTATGTTATTTTTTTGTTTTCCATATATTTTGTTTTATTGTCTGTTTCTAGTGCATGATCACCTGTCTTTATGTCTTAAAGCTATGAAATATTCCATGCATCGCTCACCTTATTTAAAAGAAAAATTATTTTATTAAAAAAGAAAAGTAAGATGCATGAATTTCGAGTCATATATTAAGAATAGTTCAATTATTTACTATGGTGGCATTGCTTTTGTTTTCTGAATTTATGAATAAATAGTGAATATTTGATGTTGGAGTTAAAGAATGTTTGCTCTTGAAAGAATGATGATAAAAAAGAAGTATTATTGGTGATCTGAAAAATCCTAATGTTGATTCTTGAAGTAAGAAAAAGCAGCAAAAAGCAAAAAAAAAAAAACAGAAAAAAAGAGAGAAAAAGAAAGAAGAAAAAGCCAATAGCTCTTTAAACCAAAAGGCAAGAGCAAGGATCCAAGGCTTTGAGTATCAATGGTTAGGAGGGCCTAAAAGAAATATCTTAGCCTAAACAGTTCAAATGAGTTGCTTCCCTAACTATATGCTTGTGGTGTGAAGGTGTCAAGTGAAAGGCTTGAGACTGAGCAGTTAAAGTCGTGATCCAAAGCAAAGAGTGTGCTTAAGAGCTCTGGACACCACTGGCTGGGGATTCCAGCAAAGCTGAATCACAATCCGAAAGGGTTCACCCAGTTAAGTGTCTGTGGCATTTATGTATCCGGTGGTAATACTGGAAAACAAAGTGCTTAGGGTCACGACCAAGACTCTAAAGAAGATGTGTTCAAGAATAAAAAAGAACTAAACTAGGAGAATTAATAGTATCATCTGAAATCTGAGTTCTTAAAGATGCCAATCATTCTAAACTTCAATGGAAAGTGAGATGCCAAGACTATTCAGAAGCAAAAAGCTACTAGTCCCGCTCATCTAGTTGAAACCGAGCTTCATTGAAAAATCTGAGATTTATTGTATTCTTCTACTTATATTTATCCTACTTTGTTTTTGGTTGCTTGGGGACAAGCAACAGTTTAAGTTTGGTGTTCTGATGAGCAGATATTTCATACACTTTTTGGCATCATTTTCATATAATTTTTATTATGTTTTGTTTAAGTTTTATTATGTTTTCATAGGTTTCAGTGAAAAATTCAAAATTTTGGATTCTACTTTGAGTTGGTATGTTTTATGGTAATTTCAGGTATTTTCTGGCTAAAATTGAGGAGCTTGAGTAAAAGTCTAATTCAGAGACAGAGAAAGGACTGTAGATGGTGTCAGGATCTGACCTCCATTCACTCGAAGGAGCTTTTCTGGAGCTACAGAGGTCCAAATGGAGCTCTCTTAACGGCTATAGAAAGCTAACATCCAGGGCTTTCTAGAAATATATAATAGTCTATGCTTTGCTTTGGAAATAAAGGTCCAAGACTGGCATTCAATGCCAGCCACCAGTCTCATTCCTGGCGTCCAGTGCCCACAGGGGAGTAGCTGGCGTCCAACGCCCAAAAGGAAGTCCCAAGCCAGCGTTCAATGCCCCAAAGGAGTACTAGCACATGGAGACACCCTTAACTCAGCCCAAGGACTCACCAAGTGGGCCCCAAGAGTGGATTTTTGCACTATCAACCTAGTTTATCTTATTTCTGTAATTCTTAGTTAGCAGATTAGTATATATAGGAGGAGATCATCCTTGTTTAGGGGTTCAGCCATTCTTCTTCCTCCCCCATTTGTATTTTCGAACATTATGAGTAACTAACCTCCTAAGGTTAAGGTTAGGAGCTCTGCTGAGTTTCATGGATCAATAATATTACTGTTCTAGTTTAATATGTCTGATTCTATTCTCTTATGAATTCTCGTTCTTTATCTTATGTCTGATTCTATTCCCATTTGTATTTTCTTCTTCTATTCTTCTCTTCTTATACTCATATAAGGAATCTCTATACTGTGACATAGAGGATTCCATATTTTCTTTTCTGTTCTCTTCTTTTTCATATGAGCAGGAACAAGGATAAGAACATTCTTGTTGAAGCTGATCCTAAACCTGAAAGGACTCTGAAGAGGAAGCTAAGGGAAGCTAAAGCACAACTCTCTGGAGAAAATCTGACAGAAATTTTTGAAAAAGAAGGAGACATGGCCGAACTCAACAACAATGCAAGGAAGATGCTTGGTGACTTCACTACACCAAATTCCAACTTACATGGAAGAAGCATCTCAATCCCTGCCATTGGAGCAAACAATTTTGAGCTAAAGCCTCAATTAGTTTCTCTGATGCAACAGAATTGCAAGTTTCATGGACTTCCATCAGAAGATCCTTTTCAGTTCTTAACTGAATTCTTGCAGATCTGTGATACTGTTAAGACCAATGAGGTTGATCCTGAGGTCTACAGGCTTATGCTTTTCCCGTTTGCTGTAAGAGACAGAGCTAGAATATGGTTGGACTCTCAACCTAAAGATAGTCTGAACTCTTGGGATAAGATGGTCACGACTTTCTTAGCCAAGTTCTTTCCTCCTCAAAAGCTTAGCAAACTTAGAGTGGATGTTCAAACCTTCAAACAGAAAGAAGGTGAATCCCTCTATGAAGCTTGGGAGAGATATAAGCAACTGACCAAAAAGTGTCCTTCTGACATGCTTTTAGAATGGACCATCCTGGATATATTCTATGATGGTCTGTTTGAATTATCAAAGATGTCATTGGACCATTCTGCAGGTGGATCCATTCACCTAAAGAAAACGCCTGCAGAAACTCAGGAACTCATTGACATGGTTACAAATAACCAGTTCATGTACACTTTTGAAAGGAATCCTGTGAGTAATGGGACGCCTCAGAGGAAGGGAGTTCTTGAAATTGATACTCTGAATGCCATATTGGCTCAGAACAAAATATTGACTCAGCAAGTCAATATGATTTCTCAGAGTCTGAATGGATTGCAAGCTGCTCCAACAGTACTAAAGAAGCATCTTCTGAAGAAGAAGCTTATGATCCTGAGAACCCTACAATCGCAGAGGTGAATTACATGGGAGAACCCTATGGAAACACCTATAATCCCTCATAGAGAAATCATCCAAATTTCTCATGGAAGGATCAACAAAAGCCTCAACAAGGCTTTAATAATGGTGGAAGAAATAGGTTTAGCAATAGCAAGCCTTTTCCATCATCCTTTCAGTAACAGACAGAGAATTCTGAGCAGAATCTATCTAGCTTAGCAAATATAGTCTCTGATCTATCTAAGGCCACTCTAAGTTTCATGAATGAAACAAGGTCCTCCATTAGAAATTTGGAGGCACAAGTGGGCCAGCTGAGTAAAAAAGTCACTGAAACTCCTCCTAGTACTCTCCCAAGCAATACAGAAGAGAATCCAAAAAGAGAGTGCAAGGCCATAACCTTACTTGGTGTGGCCGAACCCAGAGAGGAGGAGAAGGACGTGAATCCTAGTGAGGAAGACCTCTTGGGACGTTCACTGACCAATAAGGAGTTTCCCTTTGAGGAACCAAAGGAATCTGAGGCTCATACAGAGACCTTAGATATTCCATTGGACCTCTTTCTGCCATTCATGAGCTCTGATGAATACTCTTCCTCTGAAGAGGATGAAGACACCATTGCAGAGCAAGTTGCTAAGTATCTAGGAGAAATCAAGAAGTTGAATGCCAGTTAATTTGGTAATGAGACTTGGGAGGATGAACCCCCCTTACTCACCAATGAACTGAGTGCACTAATGAGGCAGACATTGCCTCAGAAGAAACCGGATCCCGGAAAGTTCTTCATACCTTGTACCATAGGCACCATGACCTTTGAGAAAGCTCTATGTAACCTTGGGTCAGGGATAAACCTCATGCCACTCTCTGTAATGGAGACACTGAAAATCTTTGAGGTACAAGCTGCAAGAATCTCATTAGAGATGGCAGACAAATCAATGAAACAGGCTTATGGACTAGAAGAGGACGTGTTAGTAAAGGTTGAAGGCCTTTACATCTCTGCTGATTTCATAATCCTAGACACTGGGAAGGATGAGGATGAATCCATCATCCTTGGAAGACCCTTCCTGGCCATAACAAAAGCTGTGATTGATGTTGACAGAGGAGAGTTGGTCCTTCAGTTGAATGAGGACTACCTTGTATTTAAGACTCAAGGTTCTCCTTCTGTAACCATGGAGAGGAAGCATGAAAAGCTTCTCTCAATACAGAGTCAAACAAAACCCCCACATTCAAACTCTAAGTTTGGTGTTGGGAGGCCACAACCAAACTACAAGTTTGGTGTTAAGAGGCCCCAACATTGCTCTGATTTTCTGTGAGGCTCCATGAGAGCTCACTGTCAAGCATTGACATTAAAGAAGCGCTTGTTGGGAGGCAACCCAATGTTATTTAATTATATCTATTTATTTTCCATTGCTATTTTATGTTTTCTTTAGGTTGATGATCATGTGAAGTCACAAAAACTACTAAAAAAAATCAAAAACAGAATGAAAAACAGCATTAAAAACAGCTCACCCTGGAGGAAGAGCTTACTGGCATTTAAACGCCAGTAAGAAGCATCAAACTGGCGTTTAACGCCAGAAAGAAGCATCAAACTGGCGTTAAACGCCAGAAACAAGCACCAGACTGGCGTTTAACGCTAGAACAGAGCATGGAGTTGGCGTTTAACGCCAGAAACAAGCAACAAGCTTGCGTTTAACGCCAGACATGCATTCTAAGGGCGTTTGCACGCCTAAATGGAGCAGGGATGCTAAGTCCTTGACCCCTCTAGATCTGTGGACCCTACAAGATCCCCACCTACCCCACCTCTTCTTCTCTCCTCTTTAAACCTTTTCATAACTCTCTTCCCCAAATACCCTTCACCAATCACTTCCATACCTCTTCCCCAAATACGCTTAACCACTTACATCCATCCATTCTTCCCTATATTCCCCACCTACCTCCAAAATTCAAATTCTTTTCCCTCCCAAACCCAACCCTAATGGCCAAAACCTACCCTTCCCCCCACCCCTATATAAACCCCTCAACATTACTCTATTTTCACACATTACAACCACCATTTCTCCCCCTTGGCCGAATACACTCTCTCACTCCATCTCTTCCATTTTCTTCTTCTTCTACTACTTTCTTTCTTCTTTTGCTCGAGGACGAGCAAACCTTTTAAGTTTGGTGTGGTAAAAGCATTGCTTTTTATTTTTCCATAACCATCAATGGCACCTAAGGCCAGAGAAATCTCAAGAAAGAGGAAAGGGAAGGCAATTGCTTCCACCTCTGAGTCATGGGAGATGGAGAGATTCATCTCAAAGGTCCATCAAGACTACTTCTATGAAGTTGTGGCCAAGAAAATGGTGATTCCTGAGGTCCCTTTTAAGCTAAAAAAGAGCAAGTATCCAGAGATCCGACAAGACATTAGAAGAAGAGGATGGGAAGTTCTCTCTAATCCTATTCAACAAGTCGGAATCTTAATGGTTCAAGAGTTCTATGCAAACGCATGGATCACTAGGAACCATGATCAAAGTATGAACCCAAACCCAAAGAACTGGCTTACAATGGTTCGGGGGAAATACTTAGATTTCAGTTCGGAAAATGTAAGGTTGGTGTTCAACTTGCCAATGATGCAAGAAAACACACGCCCCTACACTAGAAGGGTCAACTTTGATCAAAGGTTGGACCAAGTCCTCATGGACATATGTGTGGAAGGAGCTCAATGGAAAGTTGACTCAAGAGGCAAGCCGGTTCAATTGAGAAGACCGGACCTTAAGCCTGTGGCTAGAGGATGGTTGGAGTTCATCCAACGCTCTATCATTCTTACTAGCAACCGATCCGAAGTAAATGTGGATCGGGCCATCATGATCCATAGTATCATGATTGGGGAGGAAGTGGAAGTTCATGAGATTATACCTCAAGAACTCTACAAAGTGGCTGACAAGTCCTCCACTTTGGCAAGGTTAGCCTTTCCTCACCTTATTTGCCACCTCTGCAATTTGGCTGGGATTGACATAGAGGGAGATATCCTCATTGATGAGGACAAGCCCATCACTAAGAAAAGGATGGAGCAAACAAGAGATCATGGACCTCAACAAGAGCATGAGGAAATTCCTCACTATGAAATCCCTGAGATGCCTCAAGGGATGCACTTCCCACCACAAAACTATTGGGAGCAAATTAACACCTCCCTAGGAGAATTAAGTTCCAACATGGGACAACTAAGGATGGAACACCAAGAGCACTCCATCATTCTCCATGAGATTAGAGAAGATCAAAGAGCTATGAGGGAGGAGCGACAAAGACAAGGAAGAGACATAGAGGAGCTCAAGAACACCATTGGTTCTTCAAGAGGAAGAAGATGCCACCCTCACTAAGGTGGACCCGTTCCTTAATCTCCTTGTTCTTATTTTTCTGTTTTTCGTTTACTATGCTCTATGTTTATTTATGTTTGTGTCTTTACGATATGATCATTAATGTTTAAGTGTCTATGTCTTAAAGCTATGAATATCCTATGAATCCATCACCTTTCTTAAATGAAAAATGTTTTAATTACAAAAGAACAAGAAGTACATGATTTTGAATTCATCCTTGAAATTAGTTTAATTATTTTGATGTGGTGACAATACTTTTTTTTTCTGAATGAATGCTTGAACAGTGCATATATCTTTTGAATTTGTTGTTTATGAATGTTAGAATTGTTGGCTCTTGAAGAATAATGAAAAAGGAGAAATGTTATTTGATAATTTGAAAAATCATATAATTGATTCTTGAAGCAAGAAAAAGCAGTGAAGAACAAAGCTTGCAGAAAAAAAAAAGAAAGAAAAAATTGGCAAAAAAAAAATAAAGAAAAAGAAAAAGCAAGCAGAAAAAGTCAATAACCCTTAAAACCAAAAGTCAAGGGTAATAAAAAGGATCCAAGGCTTCGAGCATCAGTGGATAAGAGGGCCCAAAGGAATAAAATCATGGCCTAAGCGGCTAAACCAAGCTGTCCCTAACCATGTGCTTGTGGCGTGAAGGTGTCAAGCCAAAAGCTTGAGACTGAGCGGTTAAAGTCGAGGTCCAAAGCAAAAAAAGAGTGTGCTTAAGAACCCTGGACACCTCTAATTGGAGACTCTAGCAAAGTTGAGTCACAATCTGAAAAGGTTCACCCAGTTATGTGTCTGTGGCATTTATGTATCTGGTGGTAATACTGGAAAACAAAGTGCTTAGGGCCACGGCCAAGACTCATAAAGTAGCTGTGTTCAAGAATCAACATACTGAACTAGGAGAATCAATAACACTATCTGAATTCTGAGTTCCTATAGATGCCAATCATTCTGAACTTCAAAGGATAAAGTGAGATGCCAAAACTGTTCAGAGGCAAAAAGCTACTAGTCCCGCTCATCTGATTGGAGCTAAGTTTCATTGATATTTTGGAATTTATAGTATATTCTCTTCTTTTTATCCTATTTGATTTTCAGTTGCTTGGGGACAAGCAACAATTTAAGTTTGGTGTTGTGATGAGCGGATAATTTATACGCTTTTTGCCATTATTTTTACATAGTTTTTTGTATGATTTAGTTAGTTTTTAATATATTTTTATTCGTTTTTAAATAAAAATCACATTTTTGGACTTTACTATGAGTTTGTGTTTTTCTATGATTTCAGGTAATTTCTGGCTGAAATTGAGGGACTTGAGCAAAAATCTGATTCAGAGGCTGAAGAAGGACTGCAGATGCTGTTGGATTCTGACCTCCCTTCACTCGAAATGGAATTTTTGGAGCTACAGGAGTCCAAATGGCACGCTCTCAACTACGTTGGAAAGTAGACATCTAGGGCTTTCCATCAATATATAATAGTTTATACTTTTCCTGAGTTTAGATGACGCAAACTAGCGTTTAACACCAGCTTTCTATGCTATTCTGGCGTTAAACGCTAGAAACAAGTTGCAAAGCAGAGTTAAACACCAGAAACAAGTTACAAACTGGCGTTCAACTCCAAGGAAGACATCTACATGTGAAAGCTTCAATGCTCAGCCCAAGCACATACCAAGTGGGACCCGGAAGTGGATTTCTGCATCATTTACTTAATTTTGTAACCCTAGTAACTAATTTAGTATAAATAGAACTTTTTACTATTGTACTAGGAGTCTTTTTTCCCTAATTTTGAATTCATATGCCATTTGGGGAGGCTGGC
The DNA here is from genome assembly GCF_003086295.3 of Arachis hypogaea. NCBI lineage: Eukaryota > Viridiplantae > Streptophyta > Magnoliopsida > Fabales > Fabaceae > Arachis > Arachis hypogaea. The sequence continues at coordinate 93,523,988 of NC_092055.1, read as the reverse complement.
CATTCAGCCATGCCTAGACCTTGTTCTTATGTATTTTCAACGGTAGAGTTTCTACACCCCATAGATTAAGGTGTGGAGCTCTGCTGTTCCTCATGAATTAATGCAAAGTACTATTATTTTTCTATTCAACTCAAGCCTATTTCTTCTCTAAGATATTCATTCGCACACAAGAACATGATGAATGTGATGATTATGTGACGCTCATCACCATTCTCACCTATGAATGCGTGCCTGACAAACACTTCCGTTCTACATGAAAACAAGCTTGAATGCATATCTCTTAGCCTCCTGATCTACGATCAGAGTCTTCGTGGTATAGGCTAGAATTATTGGCGGCCATTCTTGAGATCCGGAAAGTCTAAACCTTGTCTGTGGTATTCCGAGTAGGATCTGGGAAGGGATGGCTGTGACGAGCTTCAAACTCGTGAGTGCTGGGCGTAGTGACAGACGCAAAAGGATTACTGAATCCTATTCTAGCATGATCGAGAACCGACAGATGATTAGCCGTGCGGTGACAGCGCATTTGGACCATTTTCACTAAGAGGACGGGATGTAGCCATTGACAACGGTGATGCCCAACATACAGCTTGCCATGGAAAGGAGTATGAAGGATTGGATGAAGGCAGTAGGAAAGCAGAGATTCAGAAGGAACAAAGCATCTCCATACGCTTATCTGAAATTCTCACCAATGAATTACATAAGTATCTCTATCTTTATTTTACGTTTTATTTATCTCTTAATTATTAAAACTCTATAACCATTTGAATCTGCCTGACTGAGATTTACAAGGTGACCATAGCTTGCTTCAAGCCGACAATCTCCGTGGGATCGACCTTTACTCATGTAAGGTTTATTACTTGGATGACCCAGTGCACTTGCTGGTTAGTTGTGCGAAGTTGTGACAAAGAACTAAGATTATGAACGTGTGTATTAAGTTTTTGGCGCCGTTATCAAGGAATGAATGATCACGATTTCGTGCACCATTGACTTTCTCAATCAGTTTGTTACATCTTCCTTTTATGTATTTACGTTTCTATTAAGATTATTTGTTTCCTACAAGAATTTTCATTGTAGCATTGAAGAATCTATTTTCTTTTTTTAGATATAATATTACGAAGTACCACTTTCCAACCTTGACTTCCGCTGAAACTGGATATCTCATTTCAAAGATTGATAATGAAGAGTCTCATTGGAAATTAATTAGAAATATCTAGCTAATTCTGAGGTTTGTTGGCCTTGGTTTTTCTTTGATTGTAGTTGTAATGCCCTACCACACAGAGCTTTACGCTTAAGCCATAAAATAGAGGTGGTGTGGTATAACGACCTCTAAAATAAAACATACATACATAATATAATTGAAGGAATATAATATTCGAGGAGCCTTGAAGGTTGGTTAGAAAGTAAAATCTTAAAAATAAAAGAGCAACGCTCAAGGTAACGTTTACTTGTATACGAAGGAAGCATATATATATATATATAATAAGAGTGGAGAGTTAAGGATACAAAATATTTAAGCTCCGAACTCAACCTGTGTAAATCCCGCGAAATTAATAAATAATTAGTCAATAAATTAATTATTAATAAAAAATTAAAAACTTAAATTTTATAGTTTAAGGAAATAGAAATAATTAAAATAAGAATTTTGACATTGTTCCGAGGGTTACCTGAAACTGGAGGTCGATCTCGGATGAGATCCTTGGTACTGGTTGGGGATGACGTGTCCGGCTGGCTGGTGGCGGCCGGAGCTGTTGTGTCCGAGTTGTTGGACTTGCTGCACTGCTGATCCTTGGCCACCAGAGGGTGGGGGGTACCTGCAAGAGACTCCGATGCTTAAGTTAGCACGGGTATTAAGCAGGTTTTTATGTAGAATCAGAGTATGAGTTATACCTGGGTGCTCCAGTGTATTTATAGTAGTGTGGGCTGACCTTTCTAATAAGATAAGTTAGTTATCTTATCTTATCTTATCCTGTTTTGGATGAAGTCAGCTTATCTTCAAGGGAACTGCCTTTATCTCTGTAGGCTGGGATTGCCTTTGGATTTGGGTCGTGTTCCTCTATTTGGGCCCTTTATTGGGCTTTCCTGTCGATATGGCCGAGCACTTTTAGAAGAGGTCGGGTAGTCTGACTTGAAGAGGTCGGTCGCTGTGTCGCCGATCATCCCGGGTCGGATAGCTCGACCCAGGGTATGAACAGTGCCCCTGCTTGTGCTCGGTCTTCTTTTGAGGTTGAGTTCTTTGACTTCAGTCTAGTGAGGCCGAACTCAAGCATTTTGTCGATTCCTTTGAAACAGCTTTTGAATGTAGAACGTTTCCTCTAAAAGCGCACGCTTTTATATCGGCGCTTTGGGAACGTGCAAGGGTTTAATGCTTTCATTAATTTTGTCATTAATTGACCCATTTCCCTTTGGCTCTTTCATTTTGATTTTGAAAACCCCTAAAACGGTTTCTCTCCTTCGCCCTTTTTGTAACTTCTTTCTCTGCTCTCTTCGTTCTCTGTTTTTTCATTTTGTTCTTCTGCTTCCTTGTGTTGCGGCGTTGCTTGGTGATTTTCTTGGGCAGCTTTTATTTCTGCACTTCCGTCTTTCTCCTCGAAGTTTCTCATCGTCTCCAGGTTAGTCCCGTTTCATATATTCTCCTTGTTTTGCTTTGATTTTGACCCTTTCTTTAGAGAAAGTTTGGATCTTTTGTTTTGTTATGCCCTATTGTTCTGGGAGTTTCTTCATTTTCTGCATGGTCCTTTTTTGCCTTTGCTTAATGCTTTTAGGGTTTTGCATGTTCTTTGTTGTTTCCATTCTGATGCCGTTTATCCAGAAAAAACCCGTATTTATTTCTTGCTTTATTTGACGGTTGCCTTGCCTGATTTGTTGAAAAAGTTCGTACCTTTGATGGTTTCTTCTTGGCGTACTTGATTTTGGGAATGCTTTTGCTGATAGATTGTGATGACTTTTTCTTTTGACACTACTTGCTGTTTAAAGTCCTTTTCTTTTTTGAAAAATGCTGGGGTGGAAGCTGTAGATTTTCCTGGAAACCTTTCTTTATTACTGCCTCCAAAGGATGCCCCAAGATTTTGGTTTGAGTCTTGGGGTTTTCCTTTTCTGTGTGTTCGCCTGTATCGTATTGAGTTGTTTTCTCCCTTGTCCGAGATGTTTTTAGTAATCCCATCTTCTTTTCTTACTTGTAGGATTAGTTGGCCTCATGTCTTCTCGCAATAACATTGTAGAGATGTCTTCCAGAGTTCCCGAGGAGATGTCCGATTAGCTGGACTCCCTTGTTTTGTTGTGTGTTTCTATTGTGGATGTTGAATTTTGCACAGAGCTGAGGAAGCGCCATAGGATTTGTGGTAACAGTGCCCGCGAGGGTGATTATGAGCTTGTTGCTCTTGATTCCGATGAGAGTGTTTGTTTTCCGACTTCTGTCGAGGGGGAGCGTCCCTCCTTCTATGCTTATGAATACTTCTTCAGCCAGTTAAACGTTACTTTCCCTTTTACTGCTTTTGAAACTGACTTGTTGTGGTCCTGTAACATTGCTCCGTCCCAGCTTCATCCGAACTCCTGGGGTTTTATCAAAATATTTCAACTTCTTTGCCAGGAGTTGGACATAACACCTTCTGAAACTTTTTTCCTTTATCTTTTTGTCTCGGCCAAACCTGGAGGTTCCTCCAGAAAGAAAGCTTCCTGGGTTTCTTTCAGGTCGGCCCAGGGGCATAAAGTTTTTGCCATGTATGACGAGTCGTTTAAAGATTTTAAGAACTATTTCTTCCGAGTCCGTGCCATTGAGGGGGTTCGCCCCTTTTTTCTTGATGAAAATGATGAGCCTGCCTTTCCTCTAGAGTGGCAAAAGAATGTAAGAGTGCCACGTTACACATGGGAAATGCTTTGTGAGGTTGAGCGGGCCTTTGTAGTTGTTCTCGAAGATTTGTGGGGGAAGCCTCCCCATCTGGACACGAAGAGATTTTTGAGTGATCCATCTTTGGTTCGGGCTGCTTTGGGTACTGTCTGATTTGTTTTTAAACTTGCTCCTGAGATTTGTTTCTCCTGTGTTGTAACTTGTCTTTGTTTTTTATGTTTTTCAAAGATGTCGAAGAATAATGATTCTATGAGAGCCTATAAGAAGGCGAAGAAGGCGACCGCTGCTTTAAACATCTCGGCCAAGGCGGCCGGAGAGGGATCTTCTCAGCCTCTAGTTAAACCTCCTGTACCGAGTTCTCCCGGGCCGAGGAGAGAAATTCCTACTCCCCGGGTCCGTCTGGTCGATCCTCCACAATCTTCTGTTGCAGCTTCCGGTGCCCCTCCTAGTAAAAAGTAAAGAACAACTGAGCTTTTCAACCTTGATGCTCCTGACTTTGATGCGGTTGAGTTTGTAGATCAACAAATCGGCCCTTATGGTGTTCTTCCTATGGACGACATGTCGCTTCTTCATCATTTTGATTATATCACCCAGAGTGGTATTAAGTTGGCACACATGGGGGCGGCCCTATATCGAACTGCTCAAAGTCTTCCTCTCCATGCTACTAAAGCTTTTATGGAGGAGGCCAAACAGGAGTTTGATCGGATGAAGGACTTGAAGGAGGAGCTTGAAGTAAGGGTGGCCAAGTTGGAGAAAGAGTTGGAGAATGAAAAGGCTAGTTCTACTTCTCTGGTTGGTTCTCTGAGACTGGCCGAGGACACCGCTATGCGGCATAAGGATAGTTATTTGACGTCTTACCGGGAGGTGTTGCGTTTGAGAGAGGAGTTGGAGAATGCCCGGGCTAATTATTTCGAACTCCAAGGTCATCTTGTTGGCAGTGTAACTGCTGCCTATGAGAACTTGAGGGAACAAGTTCGGGTTATTGCTCCCGAGGCCAACCTGACCCTCTTTAGCTTGGAGAACGTTGTCAGAGATGGCAAGGTTGTCCCTGATGACGAGGATGAGGATGATGTCGATCCTCCCCCTGTAGCCTCTACCAAGGTGTCGACTTCTGCTGTCCCTACCGAGGTTGGTCCTCCCGCTTCTGACCCCGACTGCCAGATCTTGAACCGGGATGACGGTACTGTAGATGCCGTTCCTCTCCAGACTCGGCCTCCGTCTCCTCGGCCTGATGCTGCTAAAAAATCTTCTGACCCTTAGTTTTAACTTTATTCTGGATATGTAGTTGGCCCGACTTGTGGGCTTTTTTAAACTCTTTATGTTTTGTTAATTGCTGACACTTTCCCATTGCTTGCCTAGCAACTTTTGTTTTTTATGAAAAACAAATGGTAGCATGCTTTAGCTTTTTTGAGATAGGTTTTGGTGGCCTCCGAGGCTTTTATAACCTTGTGGATGATATCGCGCTTTTTGTGCTTGACTTGGTATCTCTTTTTGGATTGCTTTGTACTTTGTATCTTGAATCCTTTGTGGTTGTGACTAGGTAGGTCTAACTTGATTTTTGGTTCGTTCTCGCTCCGGCTTGTATTTCTGACGATTTGTAACCGATTTCTTCAAGTTAGTCCTCCGAGTTATTTTCGCAGTCCTTTTCTAAGTTATTTTTGTAATCCCTTTCCTGGATCTTTGTCGGATATCTTCCCGGGATTACTTTCATAACTTTCCAGTTGTAGGAGTCCGACTTGGTTATATCGGTCTCCTTTAAGTTATTTGTAGTCCTCTTTCTTGGATCTTTGTCAGATCTCTTTCAGGGACTACTTTGATAACTTTTAAGTAGTAGGTGTCCGACTTGGTTATATCAGTCTCCTTTAAGTTATTTGTAGTCCTCTTTCTTGGATCTTTGTCAGATCTCTTTCAGGGACTACTTTGATAACTTTTAAGTGGTAGGAGTCCGACTTGGTTATATCGGTCTCCTTTAAGTTATTTGTAGTCCTCTTTCTTGGATCTTTGTCAGATCTCTTTCAGGGACTACTTTGATAACTTTTAAGTAGTAGGAGTCCGACTTGGTTATATCGGTCTCCTTTAAGTTATTTGTAGTCCTCTTTCTTGGATCTTTGTCAGATCTCTTTCAGGGACTACTTTGATAACTTCTCATTTTGGGCTGACTTTGTCATGTCGAGCCCTTCTAAGTTAAAGTAATCCTCTTTAATAGGGTTGGCCAGACCTCTTTCCAGGGTTTACTTATAACTTGGTTTGACTTGGTCCGACTTCTCAATGTCGGCCAGTCTTTAAGTTATTATTTTAGCAATCCGTAAGACCTCGTCAGGTTCTTTTTTGGATCACTTTCAATAACTTCTTACATTATTATGTGTTCATCTTTGCCGATTTGTAGAAAGTGGTTGTCATCTCTAGATCGTCCTTTGGGTGAATCGCGTTTTCACCTTTATCGAACGGTTGTCTTTATCGTGATCGTGCAGTGAAATTGTTTTTCACTTTCTGCCGATCTGTTGCTTTATAATCGGACGATGAATGCTTCAGATTAATGCGTCTTAAAATCTTTGTAGAATATCTAAAATATATTTTATTTAAAGGAAAAGTGCAAATATATACATATGGGGTTGTCTGAGTCTCAACTTGGTGCCTCATTAAAAAACCTTTTCAGGAAAAAGAGTGCGTCCAATGATGAGATCTTTTATCTTTTCTAACTGTAGTACCTTTTGAGGTTGCAGGCGTGCCATGACCTGGGAAGCTCTCGTCCATCGAGTTTAGACAGCCTGTAATAGCCCTTTCCAAGTACTTCTACAATTCGGTAGGGTCCTTTCCAGTTTGCTGCCAACTTTTCCTCTCCTGGTCGAGTTGTTCCGATATCATTTCGGATTAGGATGAGATCATTTTCTGTGAAATTTCTCGGCACTACCCTTTGATTATATCTGGAAGCCATTCGGCGTTTTAGAGCTTCTTCCCTGATCCGAGCTCTTTCTTGGATTTCGGGCAACAAGTCGAGCTCTTCTCTCTGAAGTTGGAAGTTTGATTCCTCATTGTAGTGAACTACTCTGGGCGACCCTTCCTCGAGCTCTATTGGAATCATCGCCTCTGTTCCGTATGCTAATCGGAAGGGGGATTCCTTCGTGGTGGAATGTGGCGTTGTTCGATATGCCCACAGGACCTGTAGGAGCTCTTCCGCCCAGGCTCCCTTTGCATCTTGTAATCTCCGTTTTAATCCAGCCAATATGACTTTGTTAGCAGCTTCGGCCTGCCCATTGGCTTGTGGATGTTCGACGGAGGTGTACTGGTGCTTTATATTCAAGTTGGCTACTAGTTTTCTGAAGCCCGCATCTGTGAATTGGGTGCCATTGTCTGTGATTATTGAATATGGAACCCCGAACCTTGTGATAATGTTTCAATATAAGAATTTCTGGCTTCTTTGAGCGGTGGCATTGGCTAAGGGCTCTGCCTCGATCCACTTTGTAAAGTAATCTACTCCCACTATGAGAAATTTAACTTGTCCTGATCCCTGTGGGAAAGGGCCGAGAAGATTGAGTCCCCATTTTGCAAACGGCCAAGGCGAAGTCACGCTGATGAGCTCCTCTGGTGGGTCGATGTGAAAGTTGGCATGTTTTTGACATGGTGGACATGTCTTTACAAATTCTGTGGCTTCTTTCTGTAGAGTTGGCCAATAAAATCCTGCCCGGAGTACTTTTTTGGCGAGAGCTCGTGCTTCGAGATGATTGCCACAAATGCCACCGTGTATTTCTTCTAGCACTTCCTTTGTGTTGGAGGTCGGCACGTATTTTAGTAAAGGTATTGAGATTCCTCTTTTGTACAGAATGTTGTTTATGATGGTGTAGTACTGTGCCTCCCTTTTTAACTTCTTTGCCTCCTTTTCTTCTGCGGGGAGTGTTCCTTCTTTGAGGTAGTTAATTATAGGGGTCATCCATCCTTGGTCCTGACTTGTTATGGCCAGGACTTTTTCCTCTTCCGAGATTGACGGGTTTTGCAACATTTCCTGGATGAGGCTTCTATTGTTGTCCCCTGGTTTGGTGCTGGCTAGTTTTGAGAGTGCATCAGCTCGGGTATTTTGTTCGCGGGGTATGTGGCAGATCTTATATTCCCCGATTTGTCCGAGTAGTTCCTTGGTTTTATCCAAATATTTTTTCATGGTGGGGTCTTTGGCTTGGTAGCTCCCTGTTATTTGTGATGTGACCACTTGTGAATCGCTGTAAATGTTGAGTTTTTGAGCTCCGATCTCTTTAGCCAGCTTCAAACCAGCTAATAATGCTTCATATTCCGCTTGGTTATTGGAGGCCGGGAACCCAAACTTGAGGGAGAGCTCAACTTGGGTTCCTTGGTTGCTTTCTATTATCACGCCTGCGCCGCTTCCAGTTTTATTTGAGGAACCGTCCACGTAGAGATTCCATTCTGTGGGAGTTTCCAGGATATCTGTGAATTCTGCGATGAAGTCGGCCAGATATTGTGATTTGATGGCCGTCCGAGCTTCATATTGGAGGTCAAATTCTGACAACTCGACTGCCCATTGTAGAATTCTGCCTGCTAAATCTGTTTTCTGCAATATTTCTTTTATGGGCTGGTTAGTTCTAACCTTAATGGTGTGAGCCTGGAAGTACGGGCGGAGTCGTCGAGATGTTAGGATGAGAGTATAGGCAAATTTTTCTATTTTCTGGTAGTTCAGCTCGGATCCTTGTAGTGCTTTGCTAATGAAGTAGACGGGTTGTTGCCCATTTTCGTCTTCTCTGACTAGTGCTGAGGCTATCGCTCGGCTTCCTACTGCGAGATATAATATGAGTGGTTCTCCTTATCGTGGTCGAGATAGGATAGGTGGCCGTCCTAAGAACTCCTTGAAGTCTCAGAAAGCTTGCTCACATTCTTTCTTGAGCCAGGTCGGACAATAATGTATCTTTGCTTTGTGTTTTTATCAACATGTCGTCCACATAGACTTTCATGATTTTTCCGATGTGATCTGAGAAGACTTTATTCATTAGCCTTTGATAAGTAGCTCCCGCGTTCTTGAGACCGAAAGGCATCACGATGTAGCAGTAGTTCGCCTTTGGTGTTAAGAACGAGGTCTTTTCTTGATCTGGTGGATACATGGGGATTTGGTTGTATCCCGAATAGGCGTCCATAAATGAGAGGTATCTATATCCGGAGGAAGCATCTACCAGAGCGTCAATACTTGGGAGTGGGTATGGATCTTTTGGGCAGGCTTTGTTGAGATCGGTATCGGTACACATGCGCCACTTCCCGTTTAATTTTTTCACCAAGATGACGTTGGCTAGCCATAGTGGGTACTTGACTTCTCTTATGAATCCTGCCTCCAGTAACGTTTGTACTTGTTCTTCCATAGCTTGGGATCGTTCTGGTCTGAGTTTTCTTCGCTTCTGCTGCACCGGCCGCGATCCTGGATAGACCGCCAACTTGTGGCACATTAGCTTAGGGTCTATGCCTGGCATGTCTGCGGCTTTCCATGCGAAGAGGTCGACATTATCTCGTAAGAATTGTATCAGTAATTCTTTTGAGTCTCCTTTTAGGACCGTGCCGATATTAGTCGTTTTGTCCGAGGTGTCTCCAATCTGAACCTTCTCTACCTCACCTTCTGGGTGCGGACGGAGTTCTTCTCGACGCTGAGCTCCGCCAAGCTCAATGGTATGAAACTCTTCTCCTCTGCCTTTGAGGTTTAAGCTCTCGTTATAACAGCGACGTGCCATCTTTTGATCTGCTTTTATCGTGGCTATCCCCTCTATAGTTGGGAATTTCATGCATAGATGCAGAGTTGAGACTATTGTACCGAGTTGATTGAGTGTTGTCCGACCTATGATAGCATTGTAGGCCGAACTTACGTCGACCACAATGTAGTCTATTTTGAGGGTCCTAGATTGGTTCCCTTTTCCAAAAGTAGTGTGTAGCGATACATATCCCAGCGGTTGTATCGGAGTGTCTCCTAGTCCAAACAGATTGTTCGGATATGCTCTAAGTTCCTTTTCGTCTAAGCCGAGCTTGTCGAAGGCTGTTTTGAATAAGATGTCGGCAGAACTCCCTTGGTCTACTAGTGTGCGGTGTAAATTGGCATTTGCCAGTATAATAGTGATGACCATGGGATCGTCGTGTCCCGAGATGATGCCGGACGTCCTCTTTAGTAAATGTTATCGCCGGGATGTCGGGTGCTTCCTCCTTTCCCTCAACATGATATACTTCTTTGAGACATCTCTTTCGGGACGATTTGGAGATCCCACCTCCTGCGAATCCGCCGTGTATCATGTGGATGTGCCTTTCTGGTGTCCGAGGTGACCGTTCAGCTCGTCCATCATCTTCGTCTCTCCGTCTTTTTCTTTGGTCATCATCCCGGGTGGCCAGAAATCGATTTAATTTTCCTTCTCTTACCAATTTTTCTATGATATTTTTCAAGTCGAAGCACTCGTTGGTAGAGTGCCCTCGAATTCGATGGTATTCACAATATTCCTTCCGGTTTCCTCCTCCCCTTTTGCCTTTGAGTAGCCGCGCTGGGGGGATTTTTTCTGTATGACAGACTTCTTTGTATACGTCGACCAGGGATGCTTTGAGAGGAGTGTAGTTGTGGTATTTTTTGATTTTCTCACCCTGTCGATCTTCTTTCCTTTTGGAGTCCTTGTCTTTGTCTCGGTAGGAGGCCCAAGATTTTGAGATTTCTCCCAGCCGAGCGTTCTCTTCCATGTTGATGTATTTTTCTGCTCGCTCCTGGACTTCGTCTAAGGAGGTAGGATACTTTTTTGATATAGATTGGCTGAAAGGTCCCTCTTGTAAGCCATTGATAAGCCCCATGATGGCGGCCTCTGTTGGTAAACTTTGTATGTCCATGCATGTTTTGTTGAATCTTTCCATGTAGTTGCGGAGGCTCTCCCGATCTCCTTGCTTGATCCCTAGTAAGCTGGGTGCGTGCTTGGCCTTATCTTTCTGGATGGAGAATCTGGCCAGGAACTTTTTGGCCAGGTCATCGAAGTTTGAGATGGACTTCGGAGGTAAGTTGTCGAACCATCTGATCGCCGTTTTCGTGAGAGTTGTTGGAAAAGCTTTGCAGCGAACGGCATCTGAGGCATTGGTAAGGTACATTCTGCTTCTGAAATTGCTGAGATGATGGTTGGGATCTGTAGTGCCATCATACAAAACCATATCCGGGAGCTTGAAATCTTTTGGGAATTTGGTCTTCATGATTTTCCTGGTGAATGGATCCTGTTCTTTGTGTGAATTTTCTTCAGGAGTGGTCCGAGGAGCTTTTGATTTGAGGTCGGCCTCTAATTGCTGTAGTTTTTCTTCTAGTTCTCGACGTCGCCGTACCTCTCTTTGTAGATCTTTTTCGATCTCCCGTTGTTGTTGGGTTTCTTTCTCAAGTTGCTTTAAGCGATCTTGAAGTGCTTCCATGGCTCCTGAATTTGGTGAGTTTTTGTCCCCGTTGGATTCCGGAGTATCCTTTAGCGTAGTGTCCGCGTTCTTGTGCAGTGTTCTGTTCTCCAGATCCGAGTCGTGGTCGTTGTCATGGCCGTCCGCCATGGTTTTGGGATGACTTTCAGGTTCCCCGGCAACGGCGCCAATGTTCCGAGGGTTACCTGAAACTGGAGGTTGATCTCGGATGAGATCCTTGGTACTGGTTGGGGATGACGTGTCCGGCTGGCTGGTGGCGGCCGGAGCTATTGTGTCTGAGTTGTTGGACTTGCTGCACTGTTGATCCTTGGCCACCGGAGGGTGGGGGTACCTGCAAGAGACTCCGATGCTTAAGTTAGCACGGGTATTAAGCAGGTTTTTATGTAGAATCAGAGTATGAGTTATACCTGGGTGCTCCAGTGTATTTATAGTAGTGTGGGCTGACCTTTCTGATAAGATAAGTTAGTTATCTTATCTTATCTTATCCTGTTTTGGATGAAGTCAGCTTATCTTCAAGGGAACCGCCTTTATCTCTGTAGGCTGGGATTGCCTTTGGATTTGGGTCGTGTTCCTCTATTTGGGCCCTTTATTGGGCTTTCCTGTTGATATGGCCGAGCTCTTTTAGAAGAGGTCGGGTAGTCTGACTTGAAGAGGTCAGTCGCTGTGTCGCCGATCATCCCGGGTCGGATAGCTCGACCTAGGGTATGAACAGACACTAATTTTAAAGAATTTGATCCAAGATTGGACTGAACGGGCCAAACTGAACGAACCGAGCCCGTATTGGGCTCAAGGCCCAACCCAATCTATTACAACACAAAAGAGCTCAGCTCTTCTTTCCTTCCCCAAATGAAAAGCATGCTGGGCATGCATGGAGGAGAAGAGAAACAAGAAACACCCTTAACCCTCCACTTTAATCTCACATAACTTCCTACTCCGAGCTCCGATTGCCGCACCGTTTGCAGCCACACGTCTGAAGCGTCGAGCTCTACAAAGTTCAATAACTAATTGGTCAAATTAACTTGAGAAATTAGTGGTTTTTTTTAGCTTGAGACATGGTTAAGGTAGTATATATGTGAAGGAACTCATTTGAAGAGATTGAGAGCTTGAGTGGGAGCTTTGGGTGCTGAATTTCGGTGAAGGAGACTTGGACCTTGCCTAATTGAGTTATCTTTGGGTTATACAAGGAAATCGACCAAGGTATGGTTTTGGTTTATCGTATTTAATATATAATGTCTTGTGAAAACTTAGGCTAGACAACCTAGGATAAGTTGAATTATGACTTGTGGAGCTTGATTGATAGTTTCAATTAACAATGTATGTTGAATTGATGAGGCATGATAGATTTAATAGTTTTATGATATGAATGTAGTTGATGTGGTGAAAAGATTGATGAATGATGATTTTTTATGGTGATAAATGAAAATATTGAATGTGGATATATGAATGTTAATAATTGTGTTGGTATGACCGAACATGTTGGAATGATATGTATTCAAAAACGAGGTATGATTGGTGGTGGTAGAGTGTGGAGCTGTGTTTTGGTATGTTTTGGTGTAGGGTATTGTTTTATTAATAGGATTATAAGTTATATTTTTATAAAAATAGAGGTTGGAGGATTTTGTGAAAAATTTGATTTTTGGCCGAACTTCGACGAGATATAACTTGGCTTTCGGACCTCCAATCTCTTTTAAACTTATTTCATATCAAAATTGGGTCCGTGAAGTTTACGCCGTATGAAGAACGGATGAAAAATATTTTAAAACGAGAATGTTATGCGCGTCAGAAGTTTGGTATACAAAATTAAAATTCTGCAGCACTTAGCATTTTTAACCATTCTGCAGAACTTGCGTACGCGACCACCTACACACGACGCGACCAACCCTTTCGGGTTTGGCATCTTGTGTACGCGAGCAAGGTGCATCCGTACGCGAGCAATGAATTTGAGGGGTTGCGTATGCAATCACCTGCACGCGACATGACCAACCCTTTCGGGTTTGGTATCTCGCGTACGTGAGCAAGGAAAAACCCATCCATGTGTACGCGTGGTCCACGCGTATACGCGACCCCTGTTTTTAGCAAAGTAAATTTTATGTTTTAAAACCTAATTTCGAACTTCTAAACCTCTATTTTTACTTTTTAATACCCTAAACCTTAGTTGTAAGTATAGTGAAGAGGTTAAGCTTTGGAAAGGTAGTTAACTTGGTATTGAAGAAAGATTTTGAAAGTATAAATTATGGTTGGAAGAGAAGGTACTTGAGTTAATAAGATGATGAAAGTAATGTATGAGGCCATTAAGAGAATAAGGCAATGTTGAGAATAATGAAACATGATTGATTATTAAAGGATTACGATTTATTGAGGAGGTGCGGTAATGTTGCGAGTATGCCAGAGATGCATATATGAGCTAATGAATGAATAACTTATAAAACATAATTATGATTGAATATTATTGAGACATTCGTTGACCCCCTGTACATAAGATGTGACCGGGCACTCTAACTCCCCGGGTTCCCCCATGGGCATGCATATATATATATATATATATATATATATATATATATATATATAATTTGAGCTTGGGGTGTTATCTCCCCATGTTAGCTTGGGATTCTTCCCATAGATATCATTGAGTTTGGGGTGTTGTCTCCCCCAAGTCAGCTTGGGATTTTCCCATGGTTAATTTTTGAGCTTGGGGATGCGCGTACAGAGGGACTGTCTACGGTTAGCTACCAGGACATGTCGGGCTGGCTATATAACCGACAATTGATATCAACAGCAATAGGGCAGGCATACATCATATGCATATGCTTGTTTTGTTTGATTGTGCATTAATTGGGTTTGCCTTTGTGAATTATCATGTTTAATTTCCATACTTGCTATCTCCATTAACTGTACTATACATGTGCTTACCTTTGTCTGTTCAGTTGTCTGTATGGTTTCACCGGAGTTTAGAAGATTGGAGGAAAGCGAAAATCGAGGGATTAAGATTAGAGTTGAGTTAAAATCTAGATGCCTTAGATGACTTATCCTAATTTATGGTTTAACTATTATTTTAAGTTTTGAATCTGAGTGTTGGAGTTCTAGGATTGCCTCTGGCTTTCCCAGGACCTTATATCTTATGTATGCGGCATTATTACCATGTTGAGAACCTCTGGTTCTCATTCCATACGGATATTTGTGGTTTTTTCAGATGCAGGTCGAGGGGCACCTCGCTAGGCGTCTGAAGTTCTCTGTAGCGAAGTGGGCTTTTGAGATTTGATATTTTGCTCGATTTTGCTATATCTATATGTATAGACTCTCCTTATGTATATATATGTTTTACTTTTGTACCTCAAAGAGGTTTAAGGAGAATTAAGGTTACTTTTATGTATTTTGGGTTATGAATTTCTATATGTATGTATATAAATATTCTCCGGCAGCCTTAGCTTCGCAGGTTGAGTTTAGAGCTTGGATATTTTGTACCTTGACACTCTTTACTCCTTGTTTATGTGCATATGTTTACGTGCCTAAGCTTTCTTCGTACGCAAGTAACCTTATTCCTGAGCATTGCGCTTTCAAGTTTGCGATTTTGCTTTATCTATTTTTCAAGGCTCTTTGTATATTATTTTCTTTCAATTATTATATATATATATATATATATATATATATATATATATATATATATATTATTTTAGAGGTCATAATACCACACCACCTCTGTTTTATGACTTAAGCGTAAATCTCTGTGTGGTAGCATGTTACAGCCTGCGAAGCTAAGGCTAGCCGTAGAATATTTACATACATACATACATATAATCCAACGTCTAAAGTTCTCAAAATAAACCCTAATTCTCCAACAAAAGCCTCTATGAGGTACAACAACAAAACATAACATGGGAGGAGTATGTATATATATATATACATACATACATACATACATACATACATACATACATACATACATACATAAAACACCCCAAAAAGTAATATCCCACTCTGCTGCGACAGGAACTCCAAACGCCTAGCGATGTGCCTCTTGACCTGCATCTGAAAACAATAACATTTGTATGGGATGAGAACCGGGGGTTCTCAATATGGTAAAGGTTCCCACATATATAAGATATAAAATCTCGGAAAAGCCAAAGGCGATCCTAGAACTTCGACACTCAGATTTAAAGCTTAAAGTTAAAGATTACAAACCATAAACAGTGTTGGTTATCTAAGGTTCTTATTCCTAATTTCATTCTAACTTAAGTCCTAATTTCCACCTTCTTCCAATCCTCCAAAATTCAGGTGCACAGACAGACAATGCAGACAAAGATAACACAAATAGGATATAGTTACAATAAGAAAATCATATAGCAAGTAAGCATAGATATTCAAATAGGCAAACTCAAGTAAAGCAAACTCAAACAAGACAAGCAAATACATATGATGTATGCCTTTCCTACGGGTCGTGAGCTTACATGTCAGTTATATCGCCAGAACCCGACACATCCAGCAGCTAACCCGGATATCGTCTCTCTGACATGCCTACACACTCTTGGGATATAGTGCCCGTCGCACTCTCGGGAAATAGTGCCCGTCGCATTTTCTAGGATAAAGTGTTCCCACACTCTTGGGATATAGCGTCCGCAACGCTCTCGGGATATAGTGCGCGTCACACTCATGGGATATAGTGTCCGACACACTTTCCAAGGTAAAGTGCTCCCACACTCTTGGGATATAGTGCCCGACACCACTCATGAGATATAGTACCTGACACACTTTACAACAGAGAGAAAACTTAAACATACTCATCATCAACAATATCAATCAGGCCTCAATTATCATATTCATTTATTTTCAATAAATCATCATCAAATTCAATTAATCTTTTTCACGTTCACTATCATTCATCACGTATTCAGTGTTTCAGCACTTCACCAGTCCCAATCACGACTTCACAATCTTTCTTTGCTTCCAAGTTTCCACCCCTTCACAATTCAACCCCCTTCACTATCCTTACAACTAAATTTTAGGGTCTTGGAGAGTAAGAATAGAGGTTTAGAGATTCAAAATCATGTTAAAATCACAAAAATACAATTTTACTGAAAACAAGGTTCCGCACACGCATGCATGGTCTCGCGTACGCGGGAGTGTCATTTTTCCCATCCCGCGTACACAGCTCTTGCCCACGTACGCAAGTGCCATGTACAAAGGCAAATGGCCGCGTACGCAGCCATATGTCCACGTAGGCGCCCCACGATTTTTCTCAAAAAGTTGTTAAATTTCATTAAAATTATAGATTTCTTTCTATATTGATCTTGCATGATTTTCTAGATATAGGATGAAATTAGTTGTTGAAGATGGAACTTCTGCTGCCATCTTTGTTCTAATGGATAATGTTGCAACAAAGTTGTTTGGAAAGACTTGTTCTAATTGTTTCTTGCAATTAGAACAAGAAATTGAGGTTATACTTCTTCACAATATTATTATCTTATTTTTTGTATGCTATATATAATTAAATCTAAAATTGTACTGATTAATATTGTGTTTTTCAATGTATATTAGGAAATTAATCCTCCATGCTATCAACACTGTTCTATGATATTGTCAGGAAAGAAAAAATTTTCAAGATTCACACAAAGATAATTAGCAATGAAGAGTATTGTGGAACTTTTAAGTTATTAATGTCTTGGGTGATATTCTTTTTTTAAAAAACGAGCAGCTTGATAATTCTATCAATGTAAGTTAACTATCAATTTTATATAATTACGAAGAAAGTAAAAAGTGTGATATTCATCGTTAATGTTGAGTAATGTTTATTTTTTATTCTTTTTTCTTTATGGTTAATATTTAGTTACAAGAAATTTAATGTATTGGTTATACAAAATTAAGTAATTCCATTGGTATTACACACGTTTTTTTAGGAAAATATCTGCGGTACAATATTCAGTGCAATATTTAAAGACTACTCACACTATGAACTACTTGGTGATTATAAGAATAAAATTGTACCTAATCCTTCTATACAGTCAGAAAATATTGAGTGAATGCTTACAACCTTGTTTCAACAAACTTATATCCTTTTACATCAAAATTTGTACGAGTTAATATTTTTTTTTCTAAAAAAAAAAACTATTTTTTTATTGTTCTTCTTAAATATATATAAATATACTTGCTATCAGGAGACAAATTGCTTCCTTCTTGGGAACATAATATCTGTGGTAAAATATCAAAAGTGGTGGTTCTTACGATGTCTTTGTGATGCATCTATTAGTGATGTGAACAATGTATTTCATTGTAATATGTGTAGAATTGAGTGTGTAGATGCAATCACAAAGTATGTTTTCATATTTAAAAGCTTAAAATATTTTTACTCCTTTTGCTTAATTTTTTTAATGTGTTTTTAATATAATTCTCTCATTGGTTGGTGTTAGTTATCATATCAAAATTGTTGTTTCACATGAAAATGCACATAATCTTTTTATACTCAATGATTGTGAGATTGAAAAAATACTCAAGAAAAGTTGCTCTGATTTTTTGAAAGAACATGTTGCTCTCTCACAAGTAATGTATTCCATGTATCTTATTGAATTTTTACATCTTATACATTGTGAATCGTTGCTCCTAGATTTTCATTCTCATGCTCTTTATTTTTTCTGTTTTCCTGATTTTCATATTTTCTTGCAACCTTTTTATGATTATATTGTTCCAGTTCGAATTGTTTCTGAATTTATCGACAAGAAATTACTACTTGTCGTTGATGCAAGAATTGTTGGCTACAAGTTAAACACATCGCTACATGTTGTAGCACCCTAATATACAGATCCTTATGCTCGAGTCATAAGTTAACGATATTACGGTGTTACGACTCAAGGTATATATATATATATATATGTGTGTGTGTGTGTGTGTGTGTGTGTGTGTGTGTGTGTGTGTGTGTGTGTGTGTGTGTGTGTGTGTGTGTGTGTGTGTGTGTGTGTGTTTAAATGAAAGAATTAGTAAATGAGAAGTCTGAAAAGGAATAAAATAAAACCGCGAACGAAAAACACTCTCATATATAGATAACAGACGGAAGGTAAAACGCGTTTCGGAAAGCGATAAGAATAAGATAAGGACAAGATGTATATATATATATCACATAAGAAAATAGCCACTAGTCGCTGATAAACCCCGATTTTGTGATTTATCTTGTGCTTATTTTGGGGGATTTTGTCACTTTTTCTCACATTTATTCAATGAAATAGCATGGTTTTGTAATTCTCCCTTGAATTTTGCTTAAGTGTAAAAACATGCTTTTTAGGCCCTAAATTAGTGATTTTAATTCACTTTAATTCAATTCGATGCCTTGATACATTTGATGAGTGATTCCAGGTCCGTAAGGCAAGTATTGGATGGAAGAAATGAGGAGAAAAGAACACCAAAAAGGTAGGATGCATGGAGAAACAAAGGTTGGGAATACACAAAGGACACGCACGCGCACCAGGCGCGCACGCGCGGAAGTGATTTCACCTATGGACGCACACGCGTACATATCACGTCCGCGCGGATTGAGAATTTTCCATCGACGCGCACGCGCACATGGCGCGCACGCGCCGATACCCTCACATGGCCCACTTGAAGGCAAAACGCTGGGGGCGATTTCTGAGCTGCCTAGGCCTAAATCCAAATTGTTTCTGAGTGTATTTCATGCAGAATTGAAGTCCAAGCAAAGAAGGAGCAATTAGTTTTAGCCAACATGAGCTTTTAGTTAGTTTTTTAGAGATAGAAGCTTCCTCTTCTCTCTAGAATTAGATTAGGATTAGGTTAGATTATTTTAATTTCATGTTTAATTACTTGATCTCATCTTGTTTCTTTGATAATTTCTCATTTTCACATCTTGACCCTCTTAGTTTTTATGTCAATTTCTCAATTTGCTCTCTTTTGTGATGATGACTCATGTTGGATTTGTTTACATTTAATGCAATTTGATGTTGATGTTTCTTTACTTGATGAATTGAGTTGTGACCTCACTTTTCTTGCAATTAATAGTGATAGATTTTGATATCCTTGCAATTTATGATGTTGATTTTTATTGCACTCCAAGTGTTCGATGAAATGTTCTCTTTAGTTCTTGAGTAGTTTTATCAACTCTTGGCCTAAGCCAAGGGACTTGAGTGATCTTGAGTTTTTGGACATACTGGATTTGGTAATTTGAGAACCCTGTGTGATCAATTTGAAGCTCATTGACGCTAACCCACTACTAAGTTAATTAGTAGGTAGGTTAGGACTTATGGGTGGATGTGATTAGACCTATTTGACATACTTCCGGTCTAGGAGTAAATATTACGTACTTAAGGCTTCGAGAAGTAGACTTAATGGGTTGGCCTCTCATAATTGTCAATAATAGGTTTGTTAACTGGGATGGTAATCTCGAGTACCCAAGTCTTAGCCAAGAGTTCTTTATTTTGTTTTCTTTATTTACTCGCTAAATTTACTTTCTTGCCATCTCATAAACAAACCCCCCCCTTTTTACCCCATCATAACCAATACGCATGCACTCCATTATGTCCTAGGGAGACGACCCGGAGTCTAAATACTCCGGTTAATTTTCATTTGGGGTTTGTTACATGTGACAACCTAAATTTTTGATGCGGAAATTGTTTGATGGTGTAGAACTATACTTTACAACGAGAATTCATTCAATTGAGGAAATTCTATACCACCAAAGAAAACACTATCCATCAAAAATGGCGCCGTTGCCGGGGATCCAATGGTGCTATGTTATTGGTTATTGTACATATTGTGAATAGCTTGAACTTTGGTTTGTTTGCCAGTTTTTATTAGTTAGGGTTTTATCTTCTTTATTTCTTATTGCCTTTTGTCTTTATTTTCTATTTCATTATGGATTCTCATCCTTTTGGCTATGAGCGTAGTTCAAACTATGTTGTAGGAAATGGAAGTTCCAATGAGGATATGCATCAAGGATTTGGAAATCAAGGATAGGAGGAACTTCAAGCTTATGAACAACCTTCATGGCAACAACCTCCTACGAACTCCTATGGGTATAATTCTGATCTTAATGTGTACCAGTCCAATGTGTGTGATGACCTTTATTGTGGTTGTCAACCACAATCATCATATGCATGTGACCCCATTCCTCAATATAGCTACACATCATACTCACAAGCCTCACACCAATATTCCACTCTACATGACCATAATTCATACATACCATATCAACCACCGTTCGAATCATATATAGAACAACCACCATCCCAATACCAATACTCCCAAGAACCACAAATTCCACATACACCACCTCAAGAACTCCACCAACATGAACCATCTTCTGATTACAACAATCTTCCCTTAACCGATGAACTCTTTCTTCTAACACCACCGCCTCCCGACGAAGCCTTCATATCAGAACTGAGAGACCTTGAATCTCGCATCCTAAGGCGACAAGAGGAGGATGAAACTAAGTTTAAGGAGCTAAGAGTAAAGATAGCTAGCATGGTAGAGACCGTGAATAACTTAACATCTCACCTAAGTTCATGCACCTTGAGTACCCCCATTGTTGAATGTGGAGAGACAATCAAGGAGATCCGTGAGGATGTGAACTTGAAGCTCCATGGTGAGGAAGGAGAATTGAGGCAAGAAGGACAACAAGAGGAGAAGATAGAGATTAGTGCACAGAAGGAAGTAATGGATGGATGTTTAGGATACGTTGAGCACATAAAGGAATACCGAATTAAAGAACCCTCTTCCAAGAAGTTTGAAGGGGATGTTGAAGGAAAGAGTAATGTTGCGGAAGTAAACAGAGAGTTAGATAAAATTGATCAGGAAGTGGATTCCATTACTAGTGATTTTTTGCCCATGTTGATCAACCCCCTTGACGATCTTGTTGAACCCTTCCCCAGTGGATTAGAAAGCATGGTTGAGGAAGACTTGAACCCTCCAAGGCCTACTGAAGATGAAGAACTGGGAGAAGTACTCCAAGCAACAAGCGCTCCTATTTATGATGATTCCGAATCAACATATGATCCTTTCGAGTTTGAAGAGTCCTTCCCCAAAATGTCTAGGTTCGATGATGAGGTAGATTTTACTTTGCCGCCTATCTATGATGAGAGTGATGGGGAAGAAATAGAAGAAATTGGTGAAGAAAGATGTGAACTTGAGGAAGCTTGACATGAGGAGGAACTTGAAGAACCTTGCCAAGTGGTGGAAACCTCTAGAAGAGGATAGACGGGAGTAGAACATGCTTTATCAAGATCTTTGGGAACCCCTCCACCTAGTTCATCATCAAATCCTCCACTTGAGTGGGTAAAACTTCTAACTCTCAGCTTTGTTATCCCACTTGAGTATGTTTTGCTTGAAACGGATGGCCAACTCAGGGCACTTTGCGGAATTAAGCGAAAGAGGAGGATGTTTAGTGGTTGGCGATCTAAATCTAGGTTCATTATGGTGGGAAGCTCGAAATTGGAGAGCATGGATTGGTGTAATACTCAAGTAAATGGGTCTAGGAGAGTAGTTTGGTGCTTCCATGAGAATTCTATTTTCTCGTCGCCCGGACAAAGTCAAGGCAATCAACTAGAAGATGGGTGCGAGGACAAGATATGGGATCCTGGATTATCCTATGATAGTCAATTTTGGGAGCTCACGTCTTGGAAAGAACCTCACTAAAGCTTAATGAAGAAGGTTGGAACGTCTGACAACCGATTGAAGGACAAGCACTTTTGGAGGTTCAAGGATGGATACAAGCATAAGCCGCCTTGACAAGAAGCCTCCCAATGTCCAACTTAAGGACTTAAACTAAAAGTGCTTGGTGGCAGACACCCCACCATGGTAAACTCTTTTCATTCTCTTGTAGATATAATGAATGAATGAACTGAGTTCCATTATACAGAGTTTCTTTATTTCTGGGCATATTTTTCTTTGCTTGCTAAGTTGTCTATGCATTCTATGCTTTGATAGGGGATGAATCTCTGAATTGAGTTTTTGCTTGAACTGCAAGTTTTCTCGAGTTGTTTGAAAGATCTCATATGTTTCAAAATATGCTTAATATTACATCTTAGCTAGTTTAGAGTCTTGAAGAAGAATGGAAATTTTGGAGGTCCTTTGATGCTCTTTAAAAAAAAAAAAAAAGAGAAGCCAACCTACGCGCAAGCGCAAGGCGCGCGCGCGCGCAGGCTGCCCATTTCGGCTATCTAGGCCAAAGACCAGAGAGTTGTGCCACTTTTGGGCCAACTCTGTGTCTCAACCCATGCAGACGCACGCTGTACACGTCCGCGCCACGCGTTGGCGTACTTCGCGCCTCCGTGCCCATTCCATAGGCTCATACCATCCACGTGAACGCGCAAGGTGCGCGCGCGCGTCGATGCATTTTCACATCACCCAAGCCAAAGGACCCGAGAGTTGTGCCAACTATGGGCCTCTTTTGTGCCTCTGACCCAGCATACCCGCGCGGACGTGCAAGTTACGCGTCCGCGCCAACTCTTAACTCGCCCATATGCGCGTAGGCGCATGTGGCGCTCCCGCGCCACCTCCCTATTTCCGATCACCCACGCTGACGCGCACGGTGCACGCTCGCGCGGATTCAAAAACCCCATTTAACCAGAGACGCGAAGCCCTAGTGCATTCGCGCACTACCCCTTCGTCCCTTTCACCCCCAACGTTCCATTTCTCTCCATTGCTGACCGTCACCCTGCAACCACCAGCACTTCGGCGAGCCCTCTGGCACACCGCCGCCGCCATTGCCGTGCGCACCCTCACCCCTCTTCCTTGCTCTCTTGCTCTCTCACTCCACTCTGCCCCCCTCTGTTTCTGCTCTCTCTTCCGCAGCAAGCCTTCGCACCGCCCCAAGCACCCCGCGACCGCCATTGTCACCGGCGCGAGCTCCACAGCCACGTCAACCCACCCCTCTACTTCGCCTTCCTTCCAATTCCCCCGTTTAGTCTCTGCACCCCAGGTTCTTGCTTTCCCTGTTTGGCATTCTTTTTACTGCTTACTGTAATTCCATTAATTTAGTTAGAATTAGCTTAGTTAGTTAGTTTAGTTTGATTTAGGTAGTTAGCGAATCTGGGCTGAATAGTGGATTTAGGCATTATTTGAATTTCTGTTGCTGTGTGAAATTGCTCTGTTTTGGCTGCATTATTTTGTGTTCATGTAATGAGTTAATGCTGCTTGCTTGAGATGGATTGGTGAAGGGAGTGCTGATTGAAGCAACTACCCCTGTTCTCTGTGTTGTCTGCATTGCCTTGTGCTGAACTATTGGCTATCTGTTATATTCATATGAACTTGTATATGTGTGATTTTGTGCTTCTAATTGTTAATGAATTCATATGAAATCTGATTTGACTGTTTGAATTTGGAAAATGGCCAATTTGCTGCTGAAATGCTGCCGGATTTTTATTAACCACAGTTTTTGTGTTGATCTTGTTTGATGAATGTAGCAACCCCTAGTTGATGAATTCTGTTCAATTAAAGATTTGTTGCTTAAATGGTTTTGGAAAATCCTTAGGAGCAAGTTTTGGTATCGTTTAAACTCTTTGCTTGTTATGCATGATGGCTTGCATATAGGCATTAAATGGTTTGAATAAACTTTCTAATTGACCATCACTTGTGATTTCCTTAAAAAAATTTTGCCTCTTTTGCATGGACACACAAGTTTGAACGTTCTCATCTATGTAACCAATCAGTTCATTATGTTCATGCGCTGTCTTAGTGAGTTACATAGACCATGAGATTTTCCAATTAACATTTGAACTTGTGACTTGTGTGCATTGTTAGAATTGGTATTAAATGTGCTTGATTTACTTGTCTCTCAAGATTTTAATTTCACCAACATTGCTAGTGATCCTTGCATTGATTGATGGTTTGTTTCACATTAACTGCTTTCTAGCTACATCATATTTCATCATCAATGACTTGTTGCAATTCATGATTGTGAACATGCTTACATCCCTATTTTGTGCGTTCCTTTCGAGTTGAGTCAGTAATTGCCATATCACTAATTTTCAAACTGATTTCTAACTTTAACCTGTTTAACCACCTGACTTCTTTTGGTTTTCAACTTAACTCTTTATATCATTCTTTTAGATATGGTGCTTTCTAAGCTCAGTGAACAAGCAATGTGCAAAATATGGTTTGAATTCTTGGTTTGAAGTTTGGTTTAAATTCTGAATTCTGTTTAATTGCATTCCAAGAAATCTCATTTCTTCTTTCGCTTCATGAGTTTGCTTTGCTTTGAGTGCTTTATGTTCCATTGGCTATCTGCTTATATTGTATTATCTCTATTTTTCAGGATGTCGGATAAAGGAAAAGCTATAGCCACCACTTCCAAAAAGAGGAAGCGCTCCAAGACCTCTACTCCCTCACTATATGCTAATTATGCCAAGAACCCGCTGAATGATGAAGATATAGAAATTCAGTCACTTTCATCCACTGATTCAATCAAATTCCCCAACCTCTACTGCGAGCTACGCTTCTCCCGTTATATAAAGAAACACTTGAACATTGAGAAGAAGCTGAATCTTCCCAATGACATGAGGCGTGCTATAAACGCCCGTATTTCAGAGTTGGGATTGGATTTCGTTGATAGGGACCTAGGAAGGATTAACGTTTCATGGGTTAAAGAGTTTTACTGTAACTTCTTCCGAGTGAACTTGGATTCAGTGCACGTAAGGGGTAGAGAGATTATGATCACTGAGGAGGCTATAGGGGATGCACTACTTTGCAGAGTTGGTACTCCTAAGACTTGTGCCTACCAGTAGGCAGATGTGGCTATCCTCTCCATGACTTTTGACTATGAGGCACTTAGGCGCGTGATTGCTACACCAGACGCTCCCTGGGTGATGGATGCGAACAACAAGAAGCCTAAGGGGATGCTATCTGCATATCTGTTTAGGGAGGCTAGGACCTAGCAGCAGATCTTTGCCCACTACGTCCTGCCTACCACTCACTTCTCAGAGATCCCGATGGATATGCTGACTCTGATTGGGTGTGTCATGGAAAGGAAAGAGGTGTATTTCCCACGACTGATTAGGCATAGCATGTGGAGAGCTCACATCCCGGCTTGCTACCGTTTTCTACGCTTGTTATCAGCTTGGCTGAGCTGGCTGATGTCCCGTGGGAGGACGATGATACGACACCACCACCCCCAGATGATGACGATAAGGAAGTTACTATTCCATGGGGTGGATGGGTACACGAGAAGCCCTGACCAGACGTCATTCTCGGGCTAGAGCGGCAGTTGAGGCCGCAGGACCCTCTTCCTCCACAGCAGCCGCAGCATCCTTGCCACCACCGCCGCCAGCACCTGAGCCGACTTACCTGTTAGTGCAGCAT
Organism: Arachis hypogaea; assembly: GCF_003086295.3. NCBI lineage: Eukaryota > Viridiplantae > Streptophyta > Magnoliopsida > Fabales > Fabaceae > Arachis > Arachis hypogaea. Next base: position 93,498,448 of record NC_092055.1, on the reverse strand, counting down.
CTTCTTCGCTTCATGATGCACTTCGAGCGTCGTGTCATGCGACGCCTTGACCGGATAGATCAGGTGTTTGCATCCAGGGCATTGAGCTCCCGCCACTTCCAGACTCTCCCGCCTCTGACGTGCAGGACCAGGAGGAGGAGCATAGTGAGGAGCCGATACATTAGGAGGCACCACCAGAGACACAGACCACCGCTGAGGTCCAACATCCTCCTGAGGTCCAGCATGACATTCCACAGCCAGTACCACCTCCAGTCCCACAGCCCAAGCCTGAGCATGAGCCACAGCCTGGTGTGATTGTTGACCCCCATCCCGAGTTTCAGTAGTAGCATCGAGGACGATGCTTAATTCTAAAGTGTGGGGAGGTCACCGTTCATGACCGGTGTTTGCATCCATGTGGTAAACTTTCAGACTCTTATTTCTACTACTTTATTTTGTTTTATTTCGCACTTTATGTTTTAGATCATTTTGGAATTATTGTACATATTTATGCTATTGTAGACACTTTTATTTTGGTTGCGCACACTCTTAGTATATATATATATATATATATATATATATATATATATATATATATATATATATATATATATGCTTTGCATCTTAGTTGTTGAGTGTGATTAGAAAATTAATGGATTGCTAAAAATCTAGTCAACCCTATAATTTTTTTTATATAAGAAATGTGTTTTGATTGAAAAAGGGGTAAACTAGGAAAATTTTTAAAATTTTCTAAATCACAATATTGCATTAGAATAAGCTTAATCAATATGATGAAAATTTCCAGGAAACTCATTTTTAGGGCACCACCCCAATTGGTTGAAATTTTTTTTTTTAGAACTTGCTTGAGCTATATACTTGTGGATCATGTTTTGAGCTAAGAACACAAGCATGTGAGAATTGAGCCTAATTGTGTGGTTACATCACGTATAACCACTTATTTTCATTCTTGTGTGCATTATTCTCCTCCTATGATTGTAATCCTTAATTTGTTTAATTCTATATGTCCATTATTTTGTGTATACATGCATTTGTATGATTGAGGCCATTGTTCAAATAGCTCACTTACCCAAAACAGCTTACCTTTTTATCTTCCATTGTTAGCCGATTTTGAGCCTACGCTTAACCCACTTGTTCTTAATTGTAGCACATTACAAGCCTAAGTGAAAAAATAATAAATATCCCTTAATTTGGATCTTTGATTAGCTTAGGCTAGTGAGATTGTTTGTCAATTGATTTTGGGAGAGTTGGGAACATTGGATAGAGATAAAAGTGTGTTTATGTTTCTTGTTGAAAAATATTGAGAACTGGGTACATGCTCATGTATTAATCATGTATAAACCATATGCATTGATGTTCTTGTATATATATCTTTACTTGATGAAAAAAAATTTAAAATTTATTTCTCATATATAAAAGAAAGAAAAAGAAAAGCAATAAAAAGGGGACAAAATGCCCCAAAGTGAAGTTCAATAAGAGTCAATGCATAGGTGTGGCGATCAAAAGAGAATACATGAGTGTGTGAGAAAAGTGAAGAATGGGTAGTTAGGTTTGTTCAGAATTGTATAGGTCGTCATAGGTTAGGTGGTAAGTTTAAGTTAATCAAAGATTCGAATTTCTAGCTCACTTAACCACATGCACCCTACCTTGACCCTAGCCCCGTTACAACCTGTGGGAAGACCTCATGATATTTGTAGGCATGCATAAAGTAAGTGTTGATTGTTAGATGAAAAAGAAATCTTGGAATGCATGATTAGAGGAGGATGGAGTGAATCAACCCCATACACTTGAGTGCTTAGAGCGGATACACATCCGGCGAGGGTTTGATCGCTCAATTACATGTTTCCATCCGTGATCATCTTTTCTTGCAAGTTTATGAACTCTTTCCATGATTCAATCTAATTGTGGTTTGCTTAATTTCTAATACCTTAGCCCTTGTGCTTATATGCGTATTCTTGGAGGTTGATTTATCTTGACTAAGCCATTGCATCATGTAGATAGATTGCATTTAGTAGTTGCATTGAATAAATATTAATACCCTTTTGCTTCTTCTTGATTTTAGCATGAGGACATGCTTAGTTTAAGTGTGGGGAGATTCGATAAACCCCGATTTCGTGATTTATCTTGTGCTTATTTTGGGAGATTTTGTCACTTTTTCTCACATTTATTCAATGAAATAGCATGATTTTGTAATTCTCCCTTGAATTTTGCTTAAGTGTAAAAACATGCATTTTAGGCCCTAAATTGGTGATTTTAATTCACTTTAATTCCATTCGATGCCTTGATGCGTTTGATGAGTGATTCCAGGTCCATAAGGCAAGTATTGGATGGAAGAAATGAGGAGAAAAGCACACGAAAAATGGAGAATGCATGGAGAAACAAAGGTTGGGAATACACAAAGGACGCGCACGCACACCAGGTGCGCACGCGCAGAAGTGATTTCACCTATGGACGTGCACGCGTACATATCGCGTCCACGCGGATTGAGAATTTTCCATCGACGCGCACGCGTACATGGCGCGCACGCACCGATACCCTCACATGGCCCACTTGAAGGCAAAATGCTGGGGGCGATTTCTGAGCTGCCCAGGCCCAAATCCAACTTGTTTCTAAGTGTATTTCATGCAGAATTGAAGTCCAAGTAAAGGGGGAGCAATTAGTTTTAGCCAACATGAGCTTTTAGTTAGTTTTCTATAGAGAGAAGCTCCCTCTTCTCTCTAGAATTAGGTTAGGATTAGGTTAGATTATTTTAATTTCATGTTTAATTACTTGATCTCATCTTGTTTTTTTGATAATTTCTCATTTTCACATCTTGACCCTCTTAGTTTTTATGTCAATTTCTCAATTTGCTCTCTTTTGTGATGATGACTCATGTTGGATTTGTTTACATTTAATGCAATTTGATGTTGATGTTTCTTTACTTGATGAATTGAGTTGTGACCTCACTTTTCTTGCAATTAATAGTGATAGATTTTGATATCCTTGCAATTTATGATGTTGATTTTTATTGCACTCCAAGTGTTCGATGAAATGTTCTCTTTAGTTCTTGAGTAGTTTTATCAACTCTTGGCCTAAGCCAAGGGACTTGAGTGATCTTGAGTTTTTGGACATACTGGATTTGGTAATTTGAGAACCCTGTGTGATCAATTTGAAGCTCATTGACGCTAACCCACTACTAAGTTAATTAGTAGGTAGGTTAGGACTTATGGGTGGATGTGATTAGACCTATTTGACATACTTCCGGTCTAGGAGTAAATATTACGTACTTAAGGCTTCGAGAAGTAGACTTAATGGGTTGGCCTCTCATAATTGTCAATAATAGGTTTGTTAACTGGGATGGTGATCTCGAGTACCCAAGTCTTAGCCAAGAGTTCTTTATTTTGTTTTCTTTATTTACTCGCTAAATTTACTTTCTTGCCATCTCATAAACAAACCCCCCCTTTTTACCCCATCATAACCAATATGCATGCACTCCATTGTGTCCTAGGGAGACGACCCGGAGTCTAAATACTCCGGTTAATTTTCATTTGGGGTTTGTTACATGTGACAACCTAAATTTTTGATGCGGGAATTGTTTGATGGTGTAGAACTATACTTTACAACGAGAATTCATTCAATTGAGGAAATTCTATACCACCAAAGAAAACACCGTCCATCAGTCGCTACCTGCGAAGTTTAGGCCGACTAGGGTACAAAATTTAAAACTAGTTTGACAATAGTATTTCCTATCTCTCTCAAAGATACATCATCGCCTCTATAGGCAAGTTGCAAAATAAACATTTACGTATATCATACTGAAGGCTTTTCAAAGTAAACAGGAGAGATTCTAAAAGTACAAAACAGAGTCAAATAAACTTTGCCACCTTCCAGACGAATCTAACTCACTATTGAGCACCAGGACCTGCATTTGAAAAACAGAGAATATATACGGAATGAGAACCCCTCACTCATGGGTTTCCAATACAGTAAAATTACCAAATAAATATAATGCACTATAACATAAATTCACTAAGCATCTTAAACTTCTTACCTCGTCATCTCCATCCTAAGTTTTCACTAATCAATAACTTGGCAACTATCATAGGAAATTCTAATTCTAACCCAATATCTTTCATACTTTCACTACCTTCCAACCGAATAATCCAAGAACCGAACCATCCCTCAAGAAATTCAACTTTTATACAAACACAAACAATACAGACAAGTAATGCACAAGTAAGGCATGAAAGACAATTAGCAAATAATCATGGAATATGTACAATTAGGCAAAGCAAAGCAATTAAGCAAACCCAAACAATTCAAATATATGCATATGATGTATGTCTATCCTACTGGCTGTGAGCTCTCGTGTCTGTTAAATCGCTAGAACCGACACATCCGGTAGCTAACCCGGATATGGTCTCTAGGTTGCATATTCTCAGGATGAACTTTAACGAAAGAGAGTGCCTTTCCACCTTCTCCTGGAGGTATCACGAAGGAGAGTGTCTTTCCACATCGAAGGAGTGTGTCTTTCCACCTTGCAACCAGAGAAGAATGTGGGAGAAACAATACGAAGGAGAGTGTCTTTCTACATCTAAGGAGTGTGTATTTCCACCTTCCCCACATCCACCTCACCACAAGAAAGGGAATCCTCCATCCTCAACTTGCCACCCGATAAAATTTTCAGTTAACTCACAGGCGGGATCACACCTAGACCTTGCAAACTCGACCATTCCGGCCATACTCAATCAATGCCAATCTCAACATTTACCTCTCAATTTAATCACATCACAATTTAAAACCTTATCATTCTCAATCATGTCCTTAATCATACATCGTCATCAATTTTGCACTTCTCCAACCATAATTTATTACTTCAAACATTTCTTTACTTACAAATTAATATCCCTTCATAGTTCAACCCCTTTTACTATCATTACAACTAAGGTTTAGGGTCTTAGAGGATAGAAATAAAGGTTTAGAGGCTCAAAAAATGTTTAAAACACAAAACTTCCAATTGTTGAAAATATAGGGCCCCGCATACACGAACCATGTCACGCGTACGCGACCTTTGCTCGCGTACTCGAGTCTCCTTGGCCCGAAAGGTTTGCTCGCGTCGCGTGCATGCGCCCGCATACGCAGTATATGAATTTTTGTCTTCTCGCGTACGCGAGCACGTCTAGCCGATCCAAACGGCCACGTCACATGTACACTCGCGTATGCGAGTCCTGCAGAATGGCAAAAAGTCTAAGTGCTGCAGAATTTTACTTTTACACACCAAACTTCCGACGAGCATAACTTCCTCTATAAAAATCCATTTCCACAAACTTTATACCGTTCAAAAGATCTTGAAATTATCTTTAATTTGAAATAGGTTTCATTCAAATCCAAAATTCGAGGCTTAAGTTATGGATCGCCAAAGTTTATTAAAGTTCAAGTGGTACCCAAAAGTTCCAAAGCCTCTATTTTTCAAATTCTCATTTTCAAACCCAACTTCCTCAACCCAATTCAACTCATTTTTTCCATACAAAATCCTTCCATACCCTTCTTACTCCTTTCTCAATACATAAATATCAAATTCTATCAATTTTAAAACAATAACTTCATAATCAAATATTGTTTATGCATAATTCAACAATACATCACTATCATCACTCATACAAGCATCATTCACATTTTTTACCCTTTTTCCGGCGTCCAGCCCAATTTCATGACCTCCGGCCCAACATTTATCAATTCAATATATATACATATTACTCATAAATGGACAATCATAATCCAATATCAATATCATCTATACCAACATCAATTCCATAAATACCATATCAATTCCCTCCATACTAATATCAATCCCGTCCATACATTCGCTACACATATCAACACATTCAAATATACCATTCAAGCTTATTCCTAGGGACATTTAACTTAGGAATTCACATCACACCACATGATACTTAAATAAAACTTAAATCATACCTTGGTCAATTCCTCGTAAAACTCAAAGACACCTCAAGGTCAACGATCCTTAAGAGTCCACAGCTCCAAAGCCTCTTCGAACAGAATTTTCAGCCACCAAGGTCCAACAATCAAGCTCCCAACATCATCAATATACTCTAATTCAATATTATTCAATCTAATTCCACAACATAACACTATAATCAACATTCAAGCTTTATAATTCACTAATCAACAAGAGATTTGAGGTTCTTACCTTATCCGTGTCTTAAGTGAACAAAAACTCGCTAATTTCCGCGAGCTAATTTGAATCTAAAACACCAAAATTATATAAATCCTCAATTCCAACACCTTCCAAATTCGAAACTAAGAAGGAAAGATTTGGGTAAGAAAAAGTAAATTTTTTTCAAATTGGTTAGTGGGCTTTGTAGAGAATTTCAAAACGAACGCGTGGCCACTGACCGCTCGTCAATCGAAGTTCCGGATCAAAAGATATGGAAGATTGAAGTTGGATAAGGGTTTGGAGCTCTCTCCCCCTTTCCCCTTTGCTTCAACGTGATTCCACTTTTGTTTGGGGAAGAAGAGCTGAAGATCTTCACTTAAATGGGTGTTGGGTTGAGCCGTGGGTCCAATATGAATTCGGTTCAATCGGTTTGGTCTGCTCGGCTTAATCTTGGGCTAAATTCTTTAAAATTAGTGTCAAAATTTTTATTTTAATTAGTTCTATCTCATTAAACTATAAAATTCTATTTTCTAATTTTTTAAATAATAATTAATTTATTCATTAATTATTTACTAATTTTGTGAGTTTTATACATGTTAACAATATTTGTGATGATATCTCATTTGTCAATTTTCTAGAAGATGCTGCTGCTATTTATGATCACAAGGTCTATGTGTGTGATTTTTGTGCTATTTATGTTGCTACTATTATTATCTCATTTATAAACTGTTATTATAGTTATTCAACTTGGATGGTAAAATTCCGCACATTCATTTAGAAAAAAATAATAGTATGCATATGTATTCTAATTCTCTGGATAATGTTATCTCAAGTTCAAGCGATATCTTTTATAATGGTTCACCAATTTCTGTTCTCAAATCGAATGCTTGGGTATATCAATCTTTTAAAAATTTTTCTCCTGATTTTGTATTGCAAAAAAAAGCATTTAGTTTTTTCAGTTTTAGCTAAATTTACTTTGTTTCTGTCTTTTAGGTTTAAACATATGCACAATTTTTGTCATAATTCAAGAATGTAGAATCAGATAGTGAAAGGAAGAAAATACAAAATATCTTATTTAAATTAGTGAAATAAATCATAGATATCATAGTGACTTATATTTGTAGTAATTCTTTAAATTTATCTTATTATGCATATGATACTTATTGTATTAATTCATTCAATTCGTTCAATTTGTGGAAGACAAGAATTACCATAACATCAAAATTTTAAATGACTCAGATAAAACTGAAGATAATAATTCTAAGATCTTTAGGTCTTAGCTAGATTTTATTTTTGGCAAATTTTTTAATTGTTATTTTGATGAGTATATAAAAAAATACAGTAATTAAAATATATGATCTATTTTAATTAATTGTGTAATGTTCTAAAATTGTCTAATATGTTTTTATTATGTTTATATTTTTTATGTTATGTTTATCTTTTTTATAAATATAAAAATATATTTTTGTTCCTTTTTATATTATGTTTTTTTTTGTCTCTTTATATAATTATATTCTTTTGCTAAACATTATATTTCAAGTTATATATACAATTTTTATTTGATATTATTTAATACAACTCAAATTTTTTTCAAAATTAATCTTACTCTTTCCAAATCTAAACAATAGTATATATTGCCGTGCGAATGCACGGCTGCTCTGCTAATAGTAGATACAATTCTAACACTAATATTTTTTTTAATAACCAACACGCGTTTTCTTTACTTTGTTAATTAAAAGTAATTTTATATAATTAATTTTCAATAATTATATTTTTATACGAATGACAAGATTATTTACTACCCGAATAATATTATTGTCATGATTTTTCCTTGCGTTTACTTTGTATTGGAACTATATCTATTTTTTCCACTAAATATATTATTCCCCTATTATTTTCTAATAATAAAAATAAAGAATAATTTTAAAAAATCACATAAGATAAAAATTTGTTTCTGCGTATAATACAGTTTAGGAGTTCGACTATACAGTAAGGAATTAAAGTATACTAATAGGTTGCAAAAAAACAGTATAATAATAGATTAAATAATACTTTTATTTCTTGGAAAGATTGTTAGAAGTCAGAAGTGAAACCGTAATATATATATATATATATATATATATATATATTTGTTTTCTTTTAAATAAATAGAAAATTTAACATTTATCATCTTACACAAATATCAAATTAGTATTTTTATATGTAATATTCCTTAATTTCGCAGCAATGCAAATAGAATTTTATTGGTTTTGGCTGCAAAATTGGCTGATAGTAAAATCTGCTAACTAGTACTGTTAGCAAAATTAAAAAGAAAAATACAGAATAACGACTCTACATAATTTTTATTATTTTTCAAGAGAGTTTATTGACATTATATATATATATATATATATAGTAGCAGAACTTGAAACAAAATTTTGGGGGGTCAGATAGAAAATAATTGTCAAAATATTTTTGATATGGACCCTATTTAAGATAAGCTCGTCTAATCTCATCTGTCTGGTTTGGGTGATATTGTCAAATTTAAAGCCGTTTTTCAAGATCTCGTTCCAAAAAGTTAAGGTTAAAGTCATCAGATGTAACTTTTTGAACTTTTGAAGGTTATATCTCACTTTCTTTGTAATTCATTAAAGTAGAAAAACTATCTACAGGTGTTGATATTGTAAAAGTTATATATTCTCCTTCTTAAATATTAGCCTTTCTTTTAAAAAAATGTATCAATTCTTTGATTTTTCATTATTATTTTATATAAAAAATTGAATATATATCCTGTAAAATATGTAAAGAAGAAGTTAGAAGGACAAATATTAAAATTTATAATATTTATTAAATTTTTTTATCAATTTATACAAATACAATAATATTAATACTTATTGAATATTCTATTATTTTTTATCATATAAAAAATTAAATTAAATAAATAATAAAATATAAAATAATGTTAAATTAAATAAATAAAAAATATCTAATTTTTTATATTTGAACTTAAAAATAGAAAAAATGTTGTTTATTGAACTTATTAGATATTTTAAGTCATAATAAAGTATTTAAATCAATTGAACTATTTTTTATCTTTTGAAAAAATACTACTAAATTTTTTATAAACAATTTGAAGGGGCCATAACCCTCCTTATCTGAACTAAACTCCACCACTATATATATATATATATATATATATATATATATATATATATATATATATATATATATAATGGTACAATATCTATACCCGCAACCCAAGGCCATCCCATGAGGCTGTTAACTTGTGGAAGGTTCATCGTTTTCAAAGCATGCGGGTGCGGCCTCGCCTACAACTTTGATTTGATTCCTTGAAGGACACGTGCACCTCCCAAAACTAGGAGTATTCAGTAATGACTTGTGAAATTTACGAACGCTGATAAAAATATACATAAACTAAAAAAATTAATATTTATAAAAGATGAGTTTCATACAATAAAAGTATTCAAATCCTAATTTTTTGTTAATTTTTTAATAAAATTCTTAAACTATCCTACTTTCAATCTCAACTCACTTTTTCAACCGTCTATAACCCAACCTACACTTTTAAAACCTTTATCATGGAGTTCAAAATTATTCCTACAACAGACCAAGCCGAAATCAATGTGGTGGTAGTAGTGGTGGTAGTCGAGAATCGAACTTTAACCGGTTCAGTCATAAGTTTATAATCCATACCCAAACCAAATCAATCAAATACAAAAAAAATACCCAAAATATAAAATTTTTTAAATTCATTCATCTAATTTCAATTCACTTTAGTAAAATCAGAAACAGAAACAACAGTCAACCATAAAAAATCAACAAATCCATTTATCCAATTTGAAATTTATTTCAGCAAAAATCAAAATCAGAAGTAGCTATTAATCGAATCTTCTGTAAATCAATCTTAGCCTTCATAAAAAATAGAAGTAGAGTTAAAAAAAATTAGAACAGTATATTTTTAGTAGTAACTAAATCAATTTAAAAAAAATAAAAAATATTTTTTAAAAAAAATACCTTTTTTTTTGCCGGTTGTAACATCGTTGATGGCAGAACCTCCATCCATAGCGCCGCTCCCTTTCTTTTTCGATTTCTCTTTACTAAACCCTCTTTTTGCATGCAGCAGCACCACAACCCCTCTCTCTTCTCAGGCGCGCAACAATAGTGTTCTCCTTGGCTGGGTCAAGCGCGCCATGATGAAGTTCTCCTCAGTTGGGACAAGCGTGCCACGGCGACGTTCTCCTCAGGTTGGGTCACAGGTGCGCGACGAAGGTGTTGTAGACTTGTAGTCACCTTAAGAGTGAGAGAGGAAGAGACTGGTGGTGACGGAATAGGTGAGTGGCGGACAACAGTGAAGAGGTAGGAGGAGAGTTTTGTGACTCTGTGAGGATTTTTGAGAGCGGGAGAAGTGAGGAGAGAAGAATAAGTGAGAAGAGAGGGAGTGACGATAGAATGCGGTTAGGGTGTGGTAGTTTGGAAATTTTATTAAAAAATTAACAAAAAATTAAGGTTTGGATACTTTTGTCGTGGAACCCATCTTTCATAGGTACAACGTTAATTTTCTTAGTTTATGGGTACTTTTATCAGCGTTCGTAAACTTCATAGATACTTTTGATAATTTTTTCATTGAGTAAACAAATTCGATTTAAGTGCGTTTATTGTATGTATTCGTGATATACGAAAAATATATTTTTAAAAAAAAATATTTTTAATATATTTAGCTTTAAATTAAGTTTAATTTATTATTTTTTATTTATGTAAATATTAAGTAAAAATATATAAAAAAATTATAAAATAATTAGATTACTTAAAAAAAGTGTAATATATAATAAATTAATATTTTAATTTTTATGAGAAAATATATATACATAATTTTTATAAACAACCAAAACCTTTATTTATATCTTTAACATTGATCATTGCATCAAAGGTTGTTGTTCATACCTTGACCCAATAAATGAAGCCAGACCCAACAAAAATAAAGTTCCATCAAGAAAGGTGGCCTCCACAAGCCTACCCGACCTCTTTAATGAGGTCAGACTCCCACAAAGGATCTCAGCTCTACCTGCCTAAAGCAAGTAGCTGCCTCTGGGTGCCTCGACTAGAATTTCTATCTTCCCTAAAAAGATAGATTCCAACAAACTCCCAAGATAAAGGGAACAGTTATCCATCAGAAAAGATGGAACTACTCCAATGAAGGTGGTTAACAGACTCTACTATAAATATACTGACACCCTCAGGTATATTCACGTTCCACTCTACTAAAAACCTGCCTAAAACCCTTGCTAACTTAAGCATCGAAGTCTCTTGTGGGTACCATCTCCCACCTCCTCACGAGGAACTCAGACAGGCAGCACCTTGGCACCAACAAGTCGGACACTGCAATACTAAGGGACCTGGAGCTCACGTTCAGGCCCAATCAATATTTCAGATAACCCTCGTAACATTGGCACCGTTGCTAGGGACCTGGAATTCACCTTCTGATAATGGCAGACAACCATTATGAAGACGATCACACGGCATCTGAATCTGAAGCTGAGCCCAAACCGGAGGGCAATACCCTCATACTCCCTCCACCACACCAAACGCATGAACCCCATGTAGAAGGGCCTTTGGAAAACTACCAGCCAAGGTGGATTTATTCAGAAATCCGTCACCCTGAAGAGGAAGAACTCCCACAAATGGCCGAGATACTGGGGCTATTTCGTGGTCAGCGAGAAGGGCTAGAACAATGGGAGTATGAGGCCGAGCGACAACAAGAAGTAGAACGGGAGTTACGGAGATAGGTGAGATAACAAAGGGAGCTAGAAGAAAAGCTCCTAAAGTTAGAAGCCGACCTTCGTAGCCGAAGTAACCGAGCTGATCGGGAAGACAGCCCCCTGGGTGGGGAAGACCCGTTCATAGAAGAGATCATGCAGGCCAAAGTTCTCAGAAATTTCAAAACACCCAACATGAACCTCTATGACAGGACGACCAATCCGTGGCACCATCTCAGCAACTTCAAAAGCAAGATGTACCTGGCTGACGCTTCCGACGCCACCCGCTGCAAAGCCTTCCCAACCACATTGACCAAAGCTGGAATAAAGTGGTTTGACAGCCTAGCTCCCAGGTCGGTCACCAGTTTGGATGACTTGGTAAAAAAATTCCTGACCAGATTCTCCATCCAGAAGGATAAAATGAAACATGCCTCGAGCTTGCTGGGAATAAAGCAAGAGGTCGGAAAAATCCTCCGGGGCTATATGGAAAGGTTCAATAAAGCTTGTTTGGGGATTCAGAATCTACCCACTGAAGCTGTGATCATGGGCTTAGTCAATGGCCTTAGAGAAGAACCATTCTCCCAGTCGATAGCCAAACGACACCCGACTTCTCTAAATGAAGTTCAAGAAAGGGCGAAAAAATATATCAACATAGAAGAGAATTCCCAGTTAAGGAAACCTGTTTCACGACCCAGCCTGCCCTATCCACTTCGGAAAAAAGAAAAAGAGCCTAAAAAGAAGGAAGACCAAAACTCAAAAAAGCACTGAAAATACCACAACTACACTCTTCTAAGAGTTTTTCTAGCAGATGTTTATAGAGAGATATGCCACACGGAGAAGCTCCCACCTCCTCGCCCAATTAAACATAAGAAGGTAGAAAGTCGGACTGAATACTATGAGTATCATAAATTCTATGGACATCCCACCAATGAATGCTACGACTTGAAGAATGTCATCGAAAAGTTAGAAGGCTGATTAGACAGATATCTGGCAGACAGGTCGGACGATCCAAAGAAAAGAAGGAGGGAGGAAGAGGGAGGACGACAAGAGCGTCCACCTCAGACCCCCCAGAACGACACATACACATGATCTAGGGGGTTTTCTGGAGGAGGAATGTCTAAATCATCACGGAAGAGGCATCTCAAAGAGGTATATCAAGTCCAGGAGGAAACCAGAATACCCGACTTACCTACCATATCGTTCACTAAAGAAGATGCCCAAGGGATAATGCCCGAGCATGATGATCCTGTGGTGATAACGATAATTCTTGCAAACGCGAACCTGCATAGAACCTTGATAGACTAGGACAACTCAACAGACATCTTATTCAAACCCGCTTCCAACAAGCTCGGGTTGGAAGAAAATGACTTAAAGGCCTACTCGGACAGCCTATTCGGACTGGGGGACACGCCAATCCGAGTGCTGGGGTACATCTCCTTATAAACCACTTTTGGAAAGGATATAAGATCAAAGACACTGAGCGTAGATTACATCGTTGTCGATGTCAACTTGGCCTACAATGCCTTAATAGGTCAGACTACCCTAAACCGACTCGTAACTGTCATCTCAACACCACATCTCTGCATAAAATTTCTCACAGCTGAAGGAATTGCCACCATTAAGGAAGACTAGAGGCTAGCTCAGAAATGTTACAATGAAAGCCTCAATTTAAAAGGAAGCCTGAGAGGCAAGGAAGTTAACATAATTGAACTGGGTGGAGTTCGAGCTCGGGAGGAGCTACGCCCCCAACCTGGGGGCAAGACGGAAGAAGTACAAATTGGAGACCACCCAGACAAGACAACAAATATAGGGGCTAACTTGGAGGGGAACTTAAAGGAACAGCTCATCGACCTCCTAAGAAAAAATATTGACCTCTTCACCTGGAAAGCCTCAGACATGCCAGAAATAGATCCCGGCCTGATGTCCCATAAATTTGCAATGTACCTGGGCTCCCGACCTATTCAGCAAAAGTGTCGAAAGCTCTGGCTAGAAAGGGCTCAGGTTGTAGAAGAGAAAGTGCAAGCCTTGCTGAAAGCAGGATTCATAAGAGAGGTCAAATATCCATTGTGGCTAGCTAATGTCGTTTTGGTGAAAAAACAAAACAGAAAATGGAGGATGTACGTTGACTACACCGACCTCAACAAAGCTTGCCCCAAGGATCCTTATCCCCTTTCCAGCATTGATGCTCTGGTCGACTCGACCTCAGGCTATCAATATCTATCCTTCATGGACGCCTACTCGGGATACAATCAAATCCCGATGCACAAGCCGGATCCAGAGAAGACCTCGTTTATAACTCCAAAAGGCCAGCTATTACTACGTAGTGATGCCTTTCGGATTAAAGAACGCGGGGGCTACATACCAACAACTAATGAACAAAGTATTTTTCTCTCACTTGGGAAGGCTTATGGAGGTATACGTAGACGACATGGTCGTCAAAACCAAAGAGGATGTGAGATTATTGTCCAACCTCTGTGAAGTGTTCTCTACAATAAGGAAGTATAGAATGAGGTTGAACCCCTCTAAATGCACCTTCGCAATAGAAGCCAAAAAGTTCTTGGGATTCATGTTAACACAAAGAGGCATAGAAGCAAACCCAGATAAATGTCAGGCTATACTCAACATCAAAAGCCCGACTTGTGTCAAAGAGGTCCATCAATTAAATGGAAGGCTAGTAGCCCTGTCCAGATTCCTAGCCGGGTCAGCCCTGAAATCACTTTCCTTATACTCAATCCTAAGAAAAGTGAAACAATTCGAATGGACTTCAGAGTGCGAGCAATCCTTCTAGGACTTTAAAGCCTTCCTGGGCCAGCCATCCATACTCGCCAGACCAATAAAGGGAGAAGAACTCGTGCTATACCTAGCTGTGGCAAGTCGGGTCATAGTCTCCGCCCTGGTCTGAGAAGAAGAGAAGGGGCAACAACCTATCTATTTTATCAGCAAAGCTTTACAAGAGGCAGAATTCAACTATCAAAAGATAGCGAAGTTTGCCTACACCCTTATCCTCACATCTTGGAGACTCCGACCCTACTTCTAGGCTCACGCCATTAAAGTCCGCACCAACCAATCAATGAAACATATTTTACAGAAGACGGACTTGGCAAGACGGATGCTACAATGGGCAGTAGAGCTGTCCAAGTTTGACTTAAAGTATGAAGCTTGGATAGCGATTAAGTTGCAATACCTTGCGGACTTCATCGCCGAATACACGGAAGCCCAAAAGACCCAACTACATGGAGCTTATACGTAGATGGGCTCCAAGAGTAATCTATCATTTATGTGTTAGCTTATACATAGATGGAGCCAACTGATGCGTGAAAATTTGCACAACACAAATTCCTTCGACAAGTGTACCGAATCGTCAAGTAATAACTCACTTTTGGGTGAGGTTGATCCCACAGGGATTGATGGATTAAGCAACTTTAGTTAAGTGATTTATCTAGTCAAGCTAATAATTGATGATTTTTGGTGAAATTGGATTAATAGAAAATAAATTGCTGGAAATTTAAGTGCTGAAAGTAAATTGTGAAATGTAAATGGTAGAAACTTAAATGGCAAGAAACCAAAGAACTGAAACTTAAATGGCAAAAAATTAAAAGAGCGGAAACTTAAAGGACAAGAAAGTGAAAGCAGGAATGTAAATGATAATGAAAAGTAAATTGCATGAAATGTAAATGGGTTTTAGGAGCTGGGATTCAAAGAAAGCAGGAAACTCAAAGTAATTAAAGTGAAGAATAACAATGGGAGAGATTCATTAAGGATTGGAGATATCATAATCCATCATGAATCAATGGGTCTCAACTACATTCTCAATCATATGAAGTAGATCTATGGCGGATTGTAATTAATTGAGTCCCAATTCCTTGGCAACCCAATTTCTCTTAACACAATCAATTTACCAATTCCTTGATCTAATTGTCATGAGAAGAGGTTAAGTTCAATTCTCTTATCCATAAGCCACACAAGTTCTCAGGATCTCAATTCAAACCAGGAATTTATTAATCAAGAGAGTTGTGAGAGAAAGAGCTTCAAACTAATTTCTATGATTCCCCCTTCTGAGGCTCACATAGAAATTCAATGGATCTAAACCCCTATTCGGTAGTGAATAGATCGATTAAGCACGGAAGTTATTCCTTAGCTACAATAAGCGGATTGAGAAGAAGAAGAATTTCATTAATTTATTTGAATTACAATAGAGCTCCTCCCCCTAATGATGTGGGGTTTAGTTCATCATTGCTCTGGAAACTCAAAGAGAAAAGAAAAGTACATGAAAAGTAAACCAAATGCAGAAAAGAAAATCTAATTCGGGGCCTTTGCTATTAGAGTCCCCACTAGGTCCCAGCCTTTCTTCAAGTTCAAAACTCTTCATATATATACTACTTGTGTGATCTTTAGAATGAGTTTTCAAGTACTTGGATGTGGGTCCTTGGCCTTGGTTGAAGTAGTTAGCAAACTCTTTGGGCTTTTCTCAACTTTCTGGAAGGGATTAGTTGCATCAGTACTGACGTTAGTGTGGATAACACTCTGTACATTACATGGCTCACTGACGTTAGTACTGGCATTAGTGGCGTTAACGTGGCCACTAACGCAGGTCTTCTTTATTCTAGTCATGTTAGTGCTGGCATTAGTGGCACTAACTTGGCCACTAACGTAGCTCTTCCTTGGACTCTTGGAGGTGGTGTCACTCACGTTAGTGCCTAAGTTAGTGGCACTAACTTGACCACTAACGTGGCTCTTCCTTGGTCCCTTGGAGTCGCTCACGTTAGTGCCTACGTTAGTAGCACTAACTTGGCCACTAACATAGCTCTTCTTGGTCCCTTGGAGGTGTCGCTCACTTTAGTGCCTACGTTAGTGGCACTAACTTGGCCACTAACATAGCTCTTCTTTGCTCCCTCCACGTTAACACTAGTGTTAGTGGCACTAACTTGGCCACTAATGCCACTCCTCCTTGGTGTCTTCCACGTTAACACTGGCATTAGTGGCCTTAACGTGGCCACTAATGCCACTCCTCCCTTAGAAGCTGGCGTTGATACTGGCGTTAGTGGCACTAACTTGGCTACTAATGCCATTCCTCTCCTACTTTCTTTTGCTTCTTTTTGCCTGTCATTAATCAAACAATTGCATCAAAACTTTGCTATAATCACAAGATAATGCATCATTCATTGCATCAAGTAGTTATTTGCATTAATCTCATGAAAATGTGTATAATTCACAAAGTTGATTGAATCAAGACATGCATACATAACTCATCTAAATGCTTACTTGTTAACTAAGAAAATGCATGAAACTAACCTAAAACATACTAAAAATGGCTTGTAAAGCTAGCTAAGATACCCTGGCATCACGTGATGACTGCACATCATGTTATATTTTTCTATGCTTTTTCACTTTCAATTTTTACCAATCATGCTTAATTATTGAATACTTTTGTGCTTAAATCATAGATTACTTTCAATTCTTTGGTTTGGTTTGAATTTGTAGAAATTGGTGGAAAAGGAAGTAAAAAACATAAAACAAGCATGAAAGAAGAAAGGAGCTTAAAAGGTGAAGTATGCAAGAAGAAGCAGAGGAAAGCAGGAAGGAGGTGTGGCGTTAGTGGCCACGTTCTACTAATTCCAATGTCAACATGGGCGAAGTAAAGAAGAGCAGCGTTAGTGGTTGCGTTAGCCACCCATTAACGCTAGCGATGGCATAACTCCAACGAAGGTGTGGCGTTAGTGGCCAAGTTAGTGCCACTAACGCCAGTGGTAACGTGACATGAGGAGGTTTGGTGACGTTAGTGGTGGCATTGGTGCCACTAATGCCAGCGACAAGGGTTACAAGGGCAAGATTGGTGACGTTAGTGGCCACGTTAGTGCCACTAACGCCAGCGATAACGCTAGCACCTGGCAGCCTGACCATGTCTTTTTCAAACAAGAATAACTTGAGCCACAAAGCTCCAAATGCGGTGATTCTAGTGACATTGGAAAGTAGGAATCTAGAGCTTTCCAAGCATATATGGAAATACATGGTGGACACTAAATTTGAGGGAGAAAAGTTGCCCCAAAAGTGCAAAGATGAATATGGCATCAACCTGTAGTAAGGCCAGCTGCCCTCTTCACTTTCCAAGGAGTATAACTCGAGCTGTAGAGCTCCAAATGATGCGCTTCTAATAGCAATGAAAAGTACACATTCAGGGCTTTTTAATAATATATAATAGTATGGGGTGGACATTAAGTTTGAGCTTCAGAACTTGGCATTATTAACGCCGTTAACGCTGGCGTTAGTGGCAGCGTTAAGCACACTAACGCCAGCAACAATGCTAGTGAACTTGTCCCTTTGAAATGAGCATTACTTGAGTTACAGAAATCCAATTGAGGTGCTTTTAGTTGCGTTAGAAAGCTGACATTTAGAGATTTTCAACGATGTATAATAGTCTATAGTGTGCATGAAATTAGAGCATAAACAATAGGTATTTTTAAGCCCCAAAAACACCAACTTGGGAGCAATTCATAGTGTTAGTGTGACTGACGCCAGTGCTAATGCCAGCACCAACGCCAAGTCACCCTGGACCTCAATTTGATTCAATTCTCTCTCAAGTCTACTTTAATTTCAAGCAAGCAAGGCTCACACATACCAACCAATCAAGGCCACAAGAATCATCTAGAATAGTTTATTTTTATTTCATTGTAATTTGCTTTTAATTTCATTTAAGTTTGTAATTTAGGAGAGCCTATAAAAAGGCCTTAGTTTCCATTCAAAAAGGGGGGAGGATTCAAGGAGAGTGAAGACCAATTCGAAATTCTATGAATTGGCACACTCCACTGGGAATGGGTTTTCGGGCCCCTTCCTTTATACACTCTTCTTCTCTTCCACTTCTTTTCTTACTTTGTAATAGTTTAGTTATCAATCTTTGATTTTCATTTATGAATCTTTAATTTCCATTTTAGTTATGAATCTTTAATTCTCAATTTTACTTTCATGCACTTTAATTCTCTTTTGAGATTTCTTAGAGCAATGACCAACTAACCCCATCATTTGGGAAAGGAGCTCTGTTGTGACTCAAATGGATTAATGAAATTCTTCTTCTTCTCAATTCGCTTGTTGTAGCTAAGGGATAACTTCTGTGCTTAATAGATCTATTCACTACTGAAAGGGGGTTTAGATCTACTTGAATCTTTATGTGAGCCTTGGGAGAGGGATCATGAAATTTAGTTTGAAGCTCTTTCCCTCACAACTCTCTTGATTAATAAATTCCTAGTTTGAATTGAGATCCTGAGAACTTGTGTGGCTTATGGATTTGAGAATTGAACTTAACCTCTTCTCATGAACAATTAGATCAAGGGATTGGAAATTATTTGTGTTAAGAGAAATTGGGTTGCCAAGGTATTGGAATTCAATTATTACAATCCGCCATAGATTTACTTCATATGATTGAGAAGGAGTAAAACCCATTTATTCAAAAGAAATAAACATCTCCAATCCCCTATGTTTTCTAGTTGTACTTTCTGTCATTTACTCTTTTTGCACTTTACTTTCTTGCACTTCCTATTCCTTGCATTTTACTTTCCAACATTTTATTTTTTCTGCACTTTACATTTCTCGTCATTTACCTTCCTAGCTCTTTATTGCCTTCATTTACTTTTTTGTCAATTACATTTCATGCTTGTTCATCACTTCTATATGAATCGTCTAACTAGAATAATCAATTCACTATTGATTGCTTAATCCTTTAATCCTCGTGGGATCGACCTCACTCTTGTGAGTTTTACTACTTGATACGACCCGGTATACTTGCCGGTAGTTAAAACGGAGAATATCTTTTTTTCGTATCAAGTTTTTGGCGCCGGTGCCGGGGATTGATTCAGATTAACAATGATTAAGTGGGTGATAGTCTAGATTGAGCATTTTTCTTTGTTTTTATTTAAGCATACTAACTGTTTGATACATTGTGTCTGCTAATTCTAACACATACTCTAGCAATAGAGTATTCAACTTGCTTTTGGTTTGTCTATTATGTTGTGTATGCTAGGAAGGATAGGTACATCCATTTCCTTTGATTCTGAACCCAAAAGAACCTTCCTGAGACTTAGAAGAGAAGCAAGAGGGAAGGGAGTGATTGAAGAAGAGGATTCAGAAGAAGGAGATCAAGTTATGGAGGATAACATGTACAACCCACCTGAGGAGGTTGCCAACAACAATGGGCAACCTGCAAGGAGGGTGCTAGCCTCCTACACCATTCTTGATCCTAGAAATTGTGGGAGTAGCATTCTTACTCCTAATGTACATGCCAACAACTTTGAACTTAAACCTCAGCTCATTACTCTGGTTCAGAATAATTGTCAGTATGGAGGAGGTGCTTTGGAGGACCCAAATCAACACTTATCCATTTTCCTAAGGATATGTGACATTGTCAAAACTAATGGAGTGAATCCAGACATCTACAAGCTACTTCTGTTTCCCTTCTCTCTCATGGATAAAGCAACTCAGTGGTTAGAGACTTTTCCAAAGGAGAGCATCACAACTTGGGATGACTTGGTCAGCAAATTCTTGGCCAAGTTCTACCCTCTTAAAGAATTATCAAGCTCAAAACTGAGGTGCAAACCTTCAGACAATTGGAAGGAGAATCCTTATATGAGGCTTGGGAGAGATACAAGGAACTAATTAGAAGATGTCCTTCGGATATGTTTAGTGAGTGGATGAAGCTCCAGAACTTCTATGAAGATCTCTCCATGAAATCAAGAAAGGCATTGGACTTCTCTTCAGGAGGGTCATTTCAAATGATGAAAACCCCAGAGGAGGCAAATGATCTCATAGATATCGTGGCTAACAATCAGTACTTCTACTCATCAGAGAGACAACACAAATTTCATTTAAGTTTGTAATTTAGGAGAGCCTATAAAAAGACCTTAGTTTCCATTAAAAAAAAGGGGGGGGGGGGAGGCAGAGAGTGAAGAACAATTCGGAATTCTGTGAATTGACACACTCCACTGGGAATGGGTCTTCGGACCCCTTCCTTCATACACTCTTCTTCTCTTCCACTTCTTTTATTACTTTGTAATAGTTTAGTTATCAATATTTGATTTTCATTTATGAATATTTAATTTCCATTTTAGTTATGAATCTATAATTCTCAGTTTTACTTTCATGCACTTTAATTCTCTTTTGAGATTTCTTAGAGAAATAACCAACTAAACCCATCATTTGGGAAAGGAGCTCTGTTGTAACTCAAATGAATTAAATAAATTCTTCTTCTTCTCAATCCGCTTGTTGTAGCTAAGGAAAAACTTCTGTGGTTAATAGATCTATTCACTACCGGAAGGGGATTTAGATCTACTTGAATCTCTATGTGAGCATTGGAAGAGGGATCATAGAATTCAGTTTGAAGCTCTTTCTCTCACAACTCTTTTGATCAATAAATTTCTGGTTTGAATTGAGATACTGAGAGCTTGTGTGGCTTATGGACTAAAGAATTGAACTTAACCTCTTCTCATGAACAATTAGATCAAGGAATTGGCAATTGATTGTGTTAAGAGAAATTGAGTAGCCAAGGAATTGGGATTCAATTACTACAATCCACCATATATCTACTTCATATGATTGAGAATGAAGTTGAGACCCATTGATTTAAGAGGAATCAACATCTCCAATCCCTTATGTTTTCTATCTTTACTTTCCGTCATTTACTTTCTTGCACTTTACTTTTTTGCATTTTACTTTCTTGTACTTTAATTTCCTTGCAATTTACTTTGTAGCATTTTATTTTCTTGCACTTTACATTTCTTGTCATCTACTTTCCTTGCACTTTATTGCTTTCAGTTAATTTCCAGTCATTTACATTTCTTGTCTAATCATCATTCAACTATGTTCGTCTAACTAGAATAATCAACTTACTATTGATTGCTTAGTCCTTTAATCCTCGTGGGATCGACATCACTCTTGTGAGTTTTACTACTTGATATGACCCGGTATATTTTCCGGTAGTTAATGCGGATCAAATTTTTCCGTATCAATGGGTCATCAAACAAAGCCGAAAGGGGCAGGTATTATTCTAGAAAGTGACCAAGGAACTCGGATAGAACTCTTCTTAAGATTCGAGTTCCTCGCTTTCAGCAACCAAGCAGAATATGAGGCCCTACTTGCTGGCTTGAAGTTGGCTAAAGAAGTGGGGGCTAAAAAGTTGGTAGTTTCAGCAATTCGCAAGTAATAACTTTGCAAATCAATGGCACATATCAAGCCAAAGACCCCACTATGAAGAAGTACTTGGATGAATTCCGGAAATAACTGACACACTTTCTAGAAGGAGAGGTCCGACACATAGACTGGGAGTCCAATGCCCGAGCTGATGCGCTCTCCAAATTAGCCAGCACCAAGGCATAGAGCAATAATAGGAGCTTTATCCAAGAGACCCTACAAGCACCATCAATATCAAAAGAGGAGGATAACTCGAACCCAAAAGCATTGACCATATCAAACTATAATTTAGGATGAATGACTCCTATAGTCAACTACCTCAAATTTGATATCCTCCCCGATGACGAAAAAGAGGCCAGAAGACTCATTAAGGAAGCATAAAATTACACATTAGTCCTCAATATCCTATACAAAAGAGGGATCTCAACACCCCTCTTGAAGTGTATCCCGACTTCTAATACAAAAGAAGTCTTAGAAGACGTACACAGTAGCACCTGCGGCAATCACTTAGAAGTCCAGTCACTAGCCAAAAAGGTGATCCGGGTTGGCTTCTTTTGGCCGACCTTACAAATGAAAGCAGCTGAGTTCGTAAAAAAGTGCCCACCATGTCAGAAATACGCCAACTTCCATGTTGCGCCACCCGAGGAGTTCATCAGCGTTACCTTGCCATGGCCATTTGCAATATGGGGTCTCAACTTGCTCAGACCATTCTCACAAGCACCGGGACAAGTCAAATACCGTATAGTAAGGATTGACTACTTCACTAAATGGATCAAAGCAGAGCCCTTAGCAACTATTACCACCCAGAGAAGTTGAAAATTCTTAAATAAGAACATTGTCACAAGGTTCGAAGTTCCGCACTCCATCACCATGGATAATAGCACTCAATTAACTGACTCCACCTTTAGGAACTTAGTGGCCGACCTAAAAATAAAGCTCCAGTCAACTTCGATAGAGCATCCCCAGGCCAACGGGCAGGCTGAAGCTGCCAACAAAATCATATTGACCGGGTTAAAACGCCGACTATAAGATGCAAAAGGAGCTTGAGCTGACGAGCTCTCTCAAGTCTTTTGGGCATATCGGACGACCCTGCACTCTACAACAGGGAAGTCATCTTTTTGACTTGCTTACGGAATGGAAGCAATGATCCCATAGAGGTAGCTGAAGAATCACATAGGGTCATATTCTACAATGAAAGAGCTAATGTCCAGGCATAGAAAAAAGAGCTCGACCTTCCACCCAAAGTCTGGAAAAGAGCTCAGATTAAGGAGAAAGCCTTAAAACAAAGGATGGCTCTAAGATACAACCAAAAGGTGATCAAGAGGAGCTTCGCCACCAATGACCTCATCCTGATCCGAAATGACATCGGAGTACAAAAATTAGGAGAGGGAAAGCTGGCTGCTAACTGGAAGGGACCTTACAAAATAGTTGAGGTCCTAGGAAAAGGTTACTAAAAAGTGTTCGACCTCCAAGGGCGGGAGCTCCTGATGAGCGGATATTTTATACCCTTCCTGACATCATTTTCATATAGTTTTTGTTATGTTTTATTTAAGTTTTATTATATTTTCATAGGTTTTAGTGTAAAATTCACATTTTTGGATTATACTATGAGTTGTTGTGTTTTATGGTGATTTCAGGTATTTTCTGGCTGAAATCTGAGTGTTTTGACAAAGTCTGATTCAGAGGCAAGGAAAGCATAGCAGATGCTATCAGGATCTGACCTCCGTGCACTCAAGCAAGCATTTCTGGAGCTACAGATATCCAAATGGAGCGTTCTCAACGGCTATTAAAAGCTAACATCCAGGGCTTTCCAGTAATATATAATACTTCATTCTTGTCTTTGGAGATGAAGGTCCAAAACTGGTGTTCAATGCTAGCCATCTACCCCCTTTCTGGCGTTGAACGTCCAAAAGGGAGCAGCTGGCGTCCAACGCCCCAAAAGGTGTCCCAAGCAGGCGTTCAACACCCAAGGAGCCTACTAGCACGTGGAGACACCCTTAGCTCAGGCCAAACACTCACCAAGTGGGCCCCAGAAGTAGATTTTCACACTACAACCCTAAGCCTATCATATTTCTGTAATCCTTAGTTATTAGATTAGTATATATAGGAGAAGATCACCCTTGTTTTACGATCTTCAACCACCATAGAACATTATTTCATATTTTTGAGTTTCATTGTACAGTATGAGCCACTAAACCTCCTAGGTTAAGGTTAGGAGCTCTGCTGAGTTTTATAGATTAATAAAAGTACTACTGTTCTATTTCAATTCGTGTTTGATTCTCTCCTAAGATGTATCTTCGTTCTTCAACCTTATGAATGATTTGAACCGTCACAATTATCTCTATTCTACATGGGTTCAGTGAGTGTCTTTCATCAGACATTACTGAACCACTAGCTTGAGGATACATCTCTCAGCCGAGGTATGGGGAGATTAGGGTCTTTGTGGTAAAGGCTAGAATCAAGGCACAACATTCTCTGATCCGGAAGATTTGACCTTGTCTGTGGCATTTTGAGTAGGATCACCAAGGGGATGAACTACAGGATCTTCACCGTCATTCAGACTGGCGCGCACTAAACCTGTTATTCAGCCTAGAGGAAGATTGACGACCTCTCAACTAGCGTTGATCACATACAACCTGCTATAGAAGAAATCATTCACAATTGGAGTACACAGTAAGAAAGTATTGATCCAGAAGAACAAAGCATCTCCAAATCCTTAACCATCTTCTTATCATTAGATTCACAACCATTGAGTAACGTTATTTTTATTTTACTTTTATGCGCTTAAACAACTACACAACTTTTCAATCTGCCTAACTAAGATTTATGAGATAACCACTGTTTGATCTAAGTCGACAATCCTCGTGGGACCGATCTTGACTCACCTCAGGTATTACTTGGACAACCCAGTGCCCTTACTGGTTTAGTTGTGCGAAGTTCAATTCCGCTCCCCATGTTTTTGGCACCGTTGCCGGGGATTGTTCGAGTTTGAACAAACCAACGGATTATTTTTTTGCTTAGATTAGGTATTGTTTTTAATTTTGTTTGAGTCTTTTATTTTCTTTTTTGAAAAAAAAAATTTTTTTCAAAATTTTTTTTCTTTTCTTTATTAATCTTTATCTTTTGTTTGAGTCGTTTGTTCTTGTTCTTGTTAGAGTTTGAACTTTCTTGAGTCTTTTTCCAAAAATTTTTAAAAATAGTATCTTTTGTTTGAGTCTAGTGTCAAATTTTAAGTTTGGTGTCCATTGCGTATTCTTTAATTGCTTTGAATTTTCGAGTTTGTTTTTGGTGTTCTTCTAAGTCTTCAAGTTGTTCTTGTTTTTTTTTTGTTTTCATCTTTAAAATTTTTAAGTTTGGTGTCTTTAAGTGTTTTTGTTTAAAATTTTCGAAACTTATTATCTTTAGATCTAAAAATTTTAAGTTTGGTGTGATTTAGTTATTTTTCTCTTTCTTCATTAATTCAAAAAAAAATATCTTTTCTATTTTTAATTAATATTTTCAAAAATTTCAAAAAAAGATTCCATTTAATTTCAAAATCATTATCTTATCTTATTGTAGTTTCAAAAATCAAATTTCAAAATCTTATCTTTTTCAAATCTTTTCAAATCTTTTCTTTTAATTGTGATTCTATCTTATCTTATCTTGCTTTTAAAAATTTAAAAAATCAAATCTTTTTCACATCATTATCTTATCTTGTTTTAAATTCAAATTTCAAACTTCACTTTTCAAATTCTTATCTTATCTTAATTCAATTTCAATTTTTTAATTTCAAATTTTAAAATTCAAAATTTAAAATTCAAGTTTCAAATTTCAAAATCAAATCTTTTTTAAATTTTCTATCTTATCTTATTTTCAAATCTTTCTTAATTAGTTACTTGTTTTCTCTTTCTTCTTTTTCAAAACTTCCTAACTAATTCTTCTCTCTTCTATTTTCGAAAATTCCTCTTCTATTTCTCTCTCTTCTTTTTCAAAAATCACACTTTAATTTTTAATTTTTTTTAATTAATTAGTTATCTTAATTCTTAATTTGCTTCTTGTTTTCAAGTTTTAAGTAATAAATAAATAAAAAAAGAGAAACTAGAATTAAAATATCTTTGTTTTCTATTTCTCTTTTCACTTCTAATTTCAAATTCTTCTTTACTTTTATTCGAATTCTTTTTCTCTCCTCTCTATTTTCATTCTTCTTTTCTTTTCTTCTTAATATCTCACAAGGAATTCTCTATACTGTGACATAGAGACTTCTTTTCTTCTTCTTTCTTGGTTTTTTTTCTTGTTTATGAGCAGGTGATGACGGAAAAATTGCATCCGCATTAACTTCCGGCAAGTATACCGGGTCGCATCAAGTAGTAAAACTCACAAGAGTGAGGTCGATCCCACAGGAATTGATGGATCAAGCAATTTTAGTTGGGTGATGAGTCTAGTCAAGCTAATATTGAAAGAAGTTTGGTGAAATTGATCTAACAAAGTATAAATTGCAAGAAAATAAATGTTGGGAATTAAAGGACACAAACTTAAATGGCATAAAACGTAAAGTACCAAAGAAATAAATGTTGAAGAGTAAATGACAAAAAATTAAATGGCGGGAAAGGTAAATGGGCTGAATCTTAAATTGCAAGAAATATAAATGACTTGAATCTTAAATTGCAAGAAAGTTAGTACACGAAATTGTGATCATCAATGGCGCCAACAACTTGGTACGCACAATTGTAATCTCAACTCTTTGTCACAACTCCGCACAACTAACCAGCAAGTGTACTGGGTCGTCCAAGTAATAAACCTTACGTTAGTAAGGGTCGATCCCAAGGAGAATGTCAGCTTGAAGCAAGCTATGGTCATCTTGTAAATCTCAGTCAGGTGGATTCAAATGGTTATGGAGAATTGATAATTAAAAGATGAATAAAATATATAATAGGATAGAGATACTTATGTAATTCATTGGTGATAATTTCAGATAAGCGTATGAAGATGCTTTGTTCCTTCTGAACCTCTGCTTTCCTATTGCCTTCATCCAATCGTTCATACTCCTTTCCATGGCAAGCTGTATGTTGGGCATCACCGTTGTCAATGGCTACTTCCCGTCCTCTCAGTGAAAATGGTCCAAATGCGCTGTCACCGCACGGCTAATCATCTGTCGGTTCTCGATCATATTGGAATAGGATCCATTGATCCTTTTGTGTCTGTCACTACGCCCAACACTCGCGAGTTTGAAGCTCGTCACAGTCATCCCTTCCTAGATCCTACTCGGAATACCACAGACAAGGTTTAGACTTTCCAGATCTCAGGAATGGCCGCCAATAATTCTAGCCTATACCACGAAGGTTCTAATCTTAGATTAGAAACCCAAGAGATACACATTCAAGCTTGTTTGCATGTAGAACGGAAGTGGTTGTCAGGCACGTGTTCATAGGTGAGAATGGTGATGAGTGTCACATAATCATCACATTCATCATGTTCTTGAGTGTGAATGAATATCTTGGAGAAGAAATAGGCTTGAGTTGAATAGAAAAATAATAGTACTCTGCATTAATTCATGAGGAATAGCAGAGCTCCACTCCTTAATCTATGGGGTGTAGAAACTCCACTGTTGAAAATACATAAGAACAAAAGGTCTAGGCATGGCCGTGAGGCCAGCCACCCAAAAGCGTCTAAGATAGCATAAGGCTAATCAAAGATAAAAAGTATCTGAAAATTATCTGAAGGTATGAAAATACAATAGCAAAAGGTCCTATTTATAGAAAACTAGTAGCCTAGGGTTTACAGAAATAGGTAATTAATGCAGAAATCTTCTTCCGGGCCCACTTGGTGTGTGCTTGGGCTAAGCATTGAAGCTTTCACATGTAGAGACTTTTTTTGAAGTTAAATGCCAGCTTTTGTGCCAATTTGGGCGTTTAATTCCAGCTTTTATGCTAGTTCTGGCGTTTTGACACCAGAATTTTTATGCTGACCTGAAACGCTAGTTTAGGGCATCAAATCTCGAGCAAAGTATGGACTATTATATATTTCTAGAAAGCCCAGGATGTCTACTTTCCAACGCAATTGAGAGCGCGCCAATTGGGCTTCTGTAGCTCCAGAAAATCCACTTCGAGTGCAGGGAGGTCAGAATCCAACAACATCTGCAGTCCTTTTTCAGCCTCTGAATCAGATTTTTGCTCAAGTCCCTCAATTTCAGCCAGAAAATACCTGAAATCACAGAAAAACACACAAACTCATAGTAAAGTCCAGAAATGTGAATTTTATTTAAAAACTAATAAAAATATAATAAAAACTAACTAAAACATACTAAAAACTACCTAAAAACAATGCCAAAAAGCGTATAAATTATCCGCTCATCACAACACCAAACTTAAATTGTTGCTTATCCCCAAGCAACTGAAAATCAAATAGGATAAAAAAAGAGAATATACAATGAATTCCAAAAACATCTATGAAGATCAGTCTTGATTAGATGAGCGAGGCTATTAGCTTTTTGCTTCTAAACAGTTTTGGCATCTCACTTTATCCTTTGAAGTTCAGAATGATTGGCATCTATAGGAACTCAGAATTCAGATAGTGTTATTGATTCTCCTAGTTCAGTATGTTGATTCTTGAACACAGCTACTTTATGAGTCTTGTCCGTGACCCTAAGCATTTTGTTTTTCAGTATTACCACCGGATACATAAATGCCACAGACACACAACACGGTGAACCTTTTCAGATTGTGACTCAGCTTTGCTAGAGTCCCCAATTAGAGGTGTCCAGAGCTCTTAAGCACACTCTTATTGTTTTGGACCACGACTTTAACCACTCAGTCTCAAGCTTTTCACTTGACACCTTCACGCCACAAGCACATGGTTAGGGACAGCTTGGTTTAGCCGCTTAGGCCAGGATTTTATTCCTGTGGGCCCTCCTATCCACTGATGCTCAAAGCCTTGGATCCTTTTTATTTTACCCTTGCCTTTTGGTTTAAAGGGCTATTGGCTTTTTCTGCTTGCTTTTTCTTTTTCTTCTCTTTTTTTTCTTTTTTTTCGCATATATTTTTTTCTGCAAGCTTCTTTATTCACTGCTTTTTCTTGCTTCAAGAATCGTTTTTATGATTTTTCAGATCATCAATAGCATTTCTCCTTTTTTTCATCATTCTTTCAAGAGCCAACAATTTTAACATTCATGAACAACAAATTCAAAAACTATGCACTGTTCAAGCATTCATTCAGAAAAACAAAAAGTATTGCCACTACATCAAAATAATTAATCTGTTTTAAAATTCAAAATTCATGTACTTCTTTTTCTTTTTGCAATTAAAAACACTTTTTATTTAGGAAAGGTGATGGATTCATAGGACATTCTTAGCTTTAAGGCATAGACACTTAGACACTAATGATCATGTAATAAAGACACAAACATAGATAGAACATAAAGCATAATTTTCGAAAAACAGAAAAATAAGAATAAGGAAATTAAAGAACGGGTCCACCTTAGTAATGGCGGCTTGTTCTTCCTCTTGAAGATCTTATGGAGTGCTTGAGCTTCTCAATGTCTCTTCCTTGCTTTTGTTGCTCCTCTCTCATGACTCTTTGGTCTTCTCTAATTTCATGGAGGAGGATGGAATGCTCTTGGTGCTCTACCCTTAGTTGTCCCATATTGGAACTTAATTCTCCTAGGGAGGTGTTGATTTGCTCCCAATAGTTTTGTGGAGAAAAATGCATCCCTTGAGGCATCTCAGGGATTTCATGATGAGGAATTTTCTCATGCTCTTGTCCATGAGTGGGATCTCTTGTTTGCTCCATCCTTTTCTTAGTGATGGGCTTGTCCTCATCAATGAGGATGTCTTCCTCTATGTCAATTCCAGCTGAATTGCAGAGGTGACAAATGAGATGAGGGAAGGCTAACCTTGCCAAAGTAGATGACTTGTCCGCCACCTTGTAGAGTTCTAGGGATATAACCTCATGAACTTCTACTTCCTCTCCAATCATGATGCTATGGATCATGATAGCCCGGTCTATAGTAACTTCAGACCGATTGCTAGTAGGAATGATTGAGCGTTGGATGAACTCCAACCATCCCCTAGCCACGGGCTTGAGGTCATGCCTTCTTAGTTGAACCGGCTTCCCTCTTGAATCTCTCTTCCATTGAGTGCCCTCTTCACAAATGTCTATGAAGACTTGGTCCAACCTTTGATCAAAGTTGACCCTTCTAGTGTAGGGGCGTGCATCTCCTTGCATCATGGGCAAGTTGAATGCCAACCTTACATTTTCCAGACTGAAATCTAAGTATTTTTCCCGGACCATTGTGAGCCAATTCCTTGGGTCTGGGTTCACATTTAGATCATGGTTCTTGGTGATCCATGCATTAGCATAGAACTCTTGAACCATTAAGATCCCGGCTTGTTGAATGGGGTTGGTGAGTATTTCCCAACCTCTTCTTCGAATCTCATGTCGGATCTCCTGATATTCACCCTTTTTGAGTTTGAAAGGGACCTCGGGGATCACCTTCTTCTTGGCCACAACTTCATAGAAGTGGTCTTGATGGATCTTTGAGATGAATTTCTCCATCTTCCATGACTCGGAGGCAGAAGCTTTTGCCTTTCTTTTCCTCTTTCTAGAGGTTTCTTTGGCCTTAGGTGCCATAAATGGCTATGGAAAAACAAAAAGCTTTAGCTTTTACCACACCAAACTTAGAAGGTTTGCTCGTCCTCAAGCAAAAGAAGAAAAAAAAAGAGTAGAAGAAGAAAATGAAGGAGATGGAGGGGGTTTTGTGGTTTGGCCAAGGGGGAGAAGTAGTGTGTATGATGTGTGAAAAGGAATGAGTGAAGATGAGTTTATATAGGAGTGGAGAGAGGGGTAGGGTTCGGCCATCTCTGGGTGGATTTGGGAGGGAAAGTGGTTTGAATTTAAATGGTGAGGTAGGTGGGGTTTTATGATGGATGGATGTGGATTGGTGAAGAGATTATGGAGAAGAGGGTAGGATTTGATAGGTGAGGGGTTTTTGGGGAAGAGGTATTGAGGTGATTGGTCAATAGTGAGTGGGGAAGAGTGTTATAGAAAGGTGTGAAGAAGAGAGAGAGAGAGTTGAGGTAGGTGGGATCCTGTGGGGTCCACAGATCCTGAGGTATCAAGGATTTCTCATCCCTGCACCATGTGGCGTGTAAACGCCCCATTGATTGCCAATCCTGGTGTTAAACGCCAGCTTTTCTCCCCTTTCTGGCGTTTAACGCCAGCTCTGTGCCCTTTTCTGGTGTTGAACGCCAGTCTGGTGCCCATTTCTGGTGTTAAACGCCCAGAATGGTGCCAGACTGGGCGTTTAACGCTCATTTTGCTACCCTTACTGGCGTTTAAACGCCAATAATCTTCTCCTCTAGGGTGTGCTGTTTTTAATACTGTTTTTATTCTATTTTTGCTTTTTTAGTTGTTTTTGTGACTTCACATGATCATCAACCTACAGAAAACATAAAATAACAATAGAAAATAAATAGATATAATAAAATTGGGTTGCCTCCCAACAAGCACTTTTTTATTGTCAATAGCTTGACAGTGGGCTCTCATGGAGCCTCACAGATACTCAGAGCATGATGATGGCCTCCCAACACCAAACATAGAGTTTGAATGTGGGGGCTCTATTTGACTCTGCATTGAGAGAAGCTTTTCATCCTTCCTCTCCATGGTTACAGAGGGAGATCCTTGAGCCTTAAACACAAGGTAGTCCTCATTCACTTGAAGGACTAATTCTCCTCTATCAACATCAATCACAGCTTTTGCTATGGCTAGGAAGGGTCTGCCAAGGATGATGGATTCATTCATACACTTCCCAGTGTCTAGGATTATAAAATCAGCAGGGATGTAGTGGCCTTCAACCTTTACCAAGACATCCTCTACAAGTCCATAAGCCTGTTTCCTTGAATTGTCTGCCATCTCTAGTGAGATTCTTGCAGCTTGTACCTCAAGAATCCCTAGCTTCTCCATCACAGAGAGTGGCATGAGGTTTATACTTGACCCCGGGTCACACAGAGCCTTCTCAAAGGTCATGGTGCCTATGGTACAAGGTATTGAGAACTTTTCAGGATCCTATTTCTTCTGAGGTAATCTCTGCCTAGTCAAGTCATCCAGTTCTTTGGTGAGCAAGGGGGGTTCATCCTCCCAAGTCTCATTACCAAATAACTTGGCATTTAGCTTCATGATTGCTCCAAGGTACTTAGAAACTTGCTCTTCAGTAACATCTTCATCCTCTTTAGAGGAGGAATACTTATCAGAGCTCATGAACGACAGAAGTAAATTCAATGGAATCTCTATGGTCTCTCTATGAGCCTCAGATTCCCATGGTTCCTCATTAGGGGACTCCTTGGAGGCCAGTGGACGTCCATTGAGGTCTTCCTCAGTAGAAATCACTGCCTCTTCCTCCTCTCCAGGTTCGGCCGTGTGGGTTATGTTGATGGCCTTGCATTCTCTCTTTGGGTTCTCTTCTGTATTGCTTGGGAGAGTACTAGGAGGGAGTTCAGTAACTTTCTTACTCAACTGACCCACTTGTGTCTCTAAATTTCTAATGGAGGATCTTGTTTCAGTCATGAAATTTTGAGTGGTTTTAGATAGATCAGAGACTATAGTTGCTAGGTCATAGTGGCTCTGCTTAGAATTCTCTATCTGTTGCTGAGAAGATGATGGAAAAGGCTTGCTGTTGCTAAACCTATTTCTTCCACCATTACTGCTGTTGAAGCCTTGTTGAGGCCTCTGTTGGTCCTTCTATGAGAGATTTGGATGACTTCTCCATGAAGGATTATAGGTGTTTCTATAGGGTTCTCCCATATAATTCACCTCTTCCATTGCTGGATTCTCAGGATCATAAGCTTCTTCTTCAGATGAAGCTTCTTTGGTACTGCCTGTTGCTGCTTGCATTCCAGACAGACTCTGAGAAATCATATTGACTTGCTGAGTCAATATTTTGTTCTGAGCCAATATGGCATTCAGAGTATCAATCTCAAGAACTCCTTTCTTCTGATTTGTTCCATTATTCACAGGATTCCTTTCAGAAGTGTACATGAATTGGTTATTTGCAACCATTTCAATGAGTTCCTGAGCTTCTGCAGGCGTCTTCTTCAGATGAAGAGAGCCTCCAGCAGAGCTGTCCAATGACATCTTGGACAGTTCAGACAGACCATCATAGAAGATACCTATGATGCTCCATTCTGAAAGCATGTCAGAAGGACACCTTCTGATCAATTGCTTGTATTTTTCCCAAGCTTCATAGAGGGATTCACCTTCCTTCTGTCTGAAGGTCTGGACCTCCACTCTTAGCTTACTCAATTTTTGAGGTGGAAAGAATTTGGCCAGAAAAGCACTGACCAGCTTTTCCCAAGAGTTCAGGCTTTCTTTAGGTTGTGAATCCAACCATATCCTAGCTCTGTCTCTTATAGCAAAAGGGAAGAGCATAAGTCTGTAGACCTCAGGGTCAACCCCATTGGTCTTAACAGTGTCACAGATTTGCAAGAATTCAGCTAAGAACTGATGAGGATCTTCCAATGGAAGTCCATGAAACTTGCAATTCTGTTGCATTAGAGAAACTAATTGAGGCTTCAGCTCAAAGTTGTTTGCTCCAATGGCAGGGATAGAGATGCTTCTCCTATAGAAGTTGGGAGTAGGTGCAGTAAAGTCACCAAGCACCTTCCTTGCATTGTTGGCATTGTTGTTGTTTTCGGCTGCCATGGCTTCTTCTTGTTTGAAAATTTCTGTTAGGTCCTCTCTAGAGAGTTGTGCTTTAGTTTCTCTTAGCTTTCTCTTCAAGGTCCTTTCAGGTTCAGGATCAGCTTCAACAAGAATGCTTTTGTCCTTGCTCCTACTTATATGAAAGAGAGGAGAAGAAAGTATGGAATCCTCTATGTCACAGTATAGAGATTCCTTGAGATGTCAGAGAAAAAGAAGAATAGAAGGAGGAGGTAGAAAGGAGAGAATTCGAACTTATAGAGAGAGGGAGTCCAAATTACATATTGAGGAGGGGTGTTAGTCCCTTAAATAGAAGAAGGTGAGGAGGGGGGAGAATTTTCGAAATTAAATTTAAAATGAATTTGAAATTAAAAGAAATTTTGAAAAATTGGTTGATGATTTTCGAAAATTAAAATTGAGAAAGTAGTTAAGTGATTTTGAAAAAGATTTTGAAATTAGGAATCAAAAAGATATGATTGAAAATCATTTTTGAAAAAGATGTGGTTGAGAAGATATGATTGAGAAAATATGGTTTTAAAAAGATATGATTGACTAACAATTAAAAAGATTTGATTTTTAAAATTAATGCCTTGGCTAACAAGAAATTTAAAAGATATGATTCTAAAATTCAATTATTGAACCTTTCTTAACAAGGAAGAAATCTTTGAATCAAATCACTAATTGTAAGAAAGGATTTTCGAAAATAGTAAAAAAATGGAAAGGATTTGATTTTGAAAAGATGTGATTGAAAAGATATGATTTGAAAAAGATTTGATTTTGAAAAATTATGAAAATTTGAAAAAGATTTGAATTAAAAACAAAATCTTCCCTCTTGTGCCATCCTGGCGTTAAACGCCCAGAATGGTATCCATTCTGGCGTTTAACACCCAAAATACTACCTTTTGGGCATTTAACGCCCAGCCAGGTACCCTGGCTGGCGTTTAAACGCCAGTTTTCCTTCCTCACTGGGCGTTTTGAACGCCCAGTTTTTTCTGTATAATTCCTCTGCTGCATGTTCTGAATCTTCAATTCTCTGTATTATTGACTTGAAAAGACACTGTTTTGAAAATTTTTTGAATTTTTAGAGAATAATAACAAAATAAAACTAAATCATTAAGAATTAAGATCAAATAAACAATGCATGCAAGACACCAAACTTAGAAATTTTCATATTAGAGATACTAACAAATTGAGAATGCATATGAGAAACAACAAAACACACAGAATAAGAGAATTCAAAGATCAGAGCAAGGAAATCATCAAGAACAACTTGAAGATTAGTGGATAATAGAATGCATGTAATTTTCGAAAATTAGGAGAATGCAATTGACACCAAACTTAAAATTAGACACTAGACTCAAAAAAGAAACATAGATTACTTTTTGGTTTTTATGATTTTATAAATTTTTTTGTAATTTTTTCGAAAATTATTTTGGAAAAGAAAATAGAGACATTCAAAATTTTTAATAAGAATTCCAGGAATCATGCAATGTTAGTCTAAAGCTTCAGTCTAAAAAAATTAGACATGGCTAGCCAAGCTTCAGCAGGACATTACATACAACAGCCAAATTGATGAGAATCAATCAGCTTTTGTGATGATAAAAACATCATCTGAAACTCTAGAATTCATTCTTAAAAATTATGAAAAATAAAATAAAGTTACCTAATCTAAGCAACAAGATGAACCGTCAGTTGTCCAAACTCGAACAATCCCCGGCAACGGCGCCAAAAACTTGATTGCGCGGGGATTGTTTGTTCCCCGGCAATGGCACCAAAAACTTGGTGCACGAAATTGTGATCATCAATGGCGCCAACAATTTGGTACGCACAATTGTAATCTCAACTCTTTGTCACAACTCTGCACAACTAACCAGCAAGTGTACTGGGTCGTCCAAGTAATAAACCTTACGTGAGTAAGGGTCGATCCCACGGAGATTGTCGGCTTGAAGCAAGTTATGGTCATCTTGTAAATCTCAATCAGGTGGATTCAAATGGTTATGGAGAATTGATAATTAAAAGATGAATAAAATATATAATAGGATAGAGATACTTATGTAATTCATTGGTTAGAATTTCAGATAAGCGTATGAAGATTCTTTGTTCCTTCTGAACCTCTGCTTTCCTATTGCCTTCATCCAATCATTCATACTCCTTTCCATGGCAAGCTGTATGTTGGGCATCACCGTTGTCAATGGCTACTTCCCGTCCTCTCAGTGAAAATGGTCCAAATGCGCTGTCACCGCACGGCTAATCATCTGTTGGTTCTCGATCATGTTGGAATAGGATCCATTGATCCTTTTGCGTCTGTCACTACGCCCAACACTCGCGAGTTTGAAGCTCGTCACAGTCATCCCTTCCTAGATCCTACTCGAAATACCACAGACAAGGTTTAGACTTTTCGGATCTCAGGAATGGCCGCCAATAATTCTAGCCTATACCACGAAGGTTCTAATCTTAGATTAGAAACCCAAGAGATACACATTCAAGCTTGTTTGCATGTAGAACAGAAGTGGTTGTCAGGCACGCGTTCATAGATGAGAATGGTGATGAGTGTCACATAATCATCACATTCATCATGTTCTTGAGTGCAAATGAATATCTTAGAAAAGAAATAGGCTTGAGTTGAATAGAAAAACAATAGTACTCTGCATTAATTCATGAGGAACAGCAGAGCTCCACACCTTAATCTATGGGGTGTAGAAACTCCACCGTTGAAAATACATAAGAACAAAAGGTCTAGGCATGGCCATGAGGCCAGCCTCCCAAAAGCATCTAAGATAGCATAAGGCTAATCAAAGAGAAAAAGTATCTGAAGGTATAAAAATACAATAGCAAAAGGTCCTATTTATAGAACACTGGTAGTCTAGGGTTTACAGAAATAGGTAATTAATGCAGAAATCTTCTTCCGGGCCCACTTGGTATGTGCTTGGGCTAAGCATTGAAGCTTTCACATGTAGAGACTTTTCTTGGAGTTAAACGCCAGTTTTTGTGCCAGTTTGGGCATTTAATTCTAGCTTTTATGCCAGTTCTGGCGTTTTGACGCCAGAATTTTTATGTTGACTTGGAACGCCAGTTTGGGCCATCAAATCTCAAGAAACGTATGGACTATTATATATTTCTGGAAAGCCCAGGATGTCTACTTTCTAACGCAATTGAGAACGCACTAATTGGGTTTCTGTAGCTCCATAAAATCCACTTCGAGTGCAGGGAGGTCAGAATCCAACAGCATCTGCAGTCCTTTTTCAGCCTCTGAATCAGATTTTTGCTCAAGTCACTCAATTTCAGCCATAAAATACCTAAAATCACAGAAAAACACACAAACTCATAGTAAAGTCCAGAAATGTGATTTTTATTTAAAAACTAATAAAAATATAATAAAAACTAACTAAAACATACTAAAAACTACCTAAAAACAATGCCAAAAAGCGTATAAATTATCCGCTCATCAAAAGTAAAGGGAAGATTATAAATGGCGATGAAACTTAAACTTGCATGAATTGTAAAAGGAATTTGGGTGCTAGGAAAACTAAGGAAGCAGTAAAAAATTGTAGACAATCAAAGAGAAAGATTCATTAGGGATTGGAGATATCATAATCCACTATGAATCAAATGGGTCTCAACTTCCTTCTCAATCATATGAGTAGATCTATGGCAGATTGTAATTGATTATTGGATCCCAATTTCTTGGTAATCCAATCTCTCTAATCACAATCAATCGTGCTGATTCCTTGATCTAATTTTCATGTGAAGAGGTTAAGCATGTTCTCTCATCCATAAGCCACAAAAACTCTCAAGACGTCAATTCCTCCCAAATAGTATTGGTCAAGAGAATTGTGAAGGATAGAGCTCCAATTCTAATGCTCATAATTTCCCTTCCGAGGCTCACACAAGCATTCAATTGAATCAAACCGTCTTTCGGAGTGAATAATTTACAATAAAAACAGAAGATATCCTATAGCTACACAAGCGGATTGAGAAGAAGAAGATGTTCATTCATTCATTAGAATTACAATAGAGCTCCTCCCCCTAATGAAAATTGGGGTTTATTTCATCATTACTCAATCAAAACAGAAAAGGAAAAGAAAGTACGTAAACTAAAAGAAAAGTACAAAGAAAATTTTCCCAGGGTTTCCCAATTAGGGTCCCCTGCCTCCAGCCTTTTTTTTCTAACTTAAATTCTATCCTATTTATACACTTTCTCCATTCAAGTCTTCAAGTTTTTGGATGTGGGCTTTGGTCTTTGTTGAAGAAAGTTAAAAGAGTCTATTAGTGACATTGATAAGGACGTTGCCAGACTAACGTTCATACTTTGCATGGGTGCCAATTTGTAGTGGATTTAGTGATAACATTGATGATCAATGTTTGTATGAAAACGTTGAGTCAAACGTTGCATGAAAAAGAACCCTTGAGCATTGCCACTAACGTTTGACTCAACGTTGGTGCATCAACGTTCGTCTAGCCACGCGTGCGCATCGCCCACGCGTACGCGTCAAAACTGCTTTTTTTCCATTTTGTGCGTCTACGTCACCCATGCGTGCATGAGACTGGCTAAATTTATGCTTTCACGCATACGCGTTGATGTCACAGCAAAGTTTTCCAACTCCAAAAATGAAATTTTATCGAAGACGCTGAGGGTAACGTTGGTTCACCAACGTTCCCACCCACGTTGGCCCCCCTTTTTCATAACATTGCCAGCAACGTTGGTGAGCCAACTTTGGTCACCAACGTTGCACCTTAGCCTTGGAACGTTGCCTAGCAACGTTGGTGAACAAACATTGGCCACCAACGTTGCACCTTAGCCTCCTCCATCAATGTTTGTGGCAACGTTGGTGATGCAACTTTGGCCACCAACGTTGCTTGCTTGCTTCTTTACAAAGTTGGTGGCAACGTTGGTGAGCCAACTTTGACCACCAACGTTGCTTTCTCTGCTTCTTTCTTTTCCCTTCTCTGCTTCTCCTCACCTATCATCAACCAAACAAATGCATCAAAGCCTTGCCAAAATCACAAGATTTTGCATCATTCATAGCATCAAGTAAATCTTGCATAAATCTCATGAAAATGCACATAATTAACCATGTTTGATTGAATCAAGATATGCATGAAATTCTCATCCAACTACTTACTTATTGCTCAAGAAAGTGCATGAAACTAAATGAAAACAAAAAAAAAGGCTTATGAAACTAGCCTAAGATGCCTAGGAATCAGCAAGAACAGAGATAAAAAATCTCTCTTTAATCTTGATCCTGAACCTGAGAGGACCTTGAAGAAGCGTGTGCAACAAGCTAAAGCACAATACTCCTTAAACACCCGCCTGGGTAGTAGCCACAGTAATGGTTATTCCACTGGCTGTGTGTTAAGCAGGTAGTAGCAAGGGAGTTGTAGCTCAATCCACTTGCTCTGCAATGGGTGTTTTAGTCCATGGTTAGCTACCAGGACATGTCGGGTTGACTATATAACCGACAGATGATATCATCAGCCATAGGGCAGGCATTCATCATATGCATTTGTCTGTTTTGTTTGGGTTTGCATTTCTTGGGATTGTCTAATTGATAATCTATGCTAACCTGCTATAATTGCTACTTGCCGTATCTGTATTCTACTTGTGTTTATTTTGTCTGTTTTGTTTGTCTGTGTAGTTCTACTAGTGTTTGGGAGGATTATGGAGGAAGGGGGAATAGTCGAGAGTTTTAGTTAGAGTTTAGTTAAATTGAAGAACCTTATAGAACCCCCCTTTTTATGGTTTCCGTTTTAAATCTTTAAGTTTTATAATTTGTTGTCGAAAGTTCTAGGATTGCCTTTGGCTTTCCCGGGACCTTATATGTTAGTTATGTGGGCACCGTTACCATGCTGAGAACCTCTGGTTCTCACCCCATACATATGTGTGGTTTTCATATGCAGGTCGAGATGCACCTCGTTGAAGCATTCTGGGAGCTTCTGTCAGCGAAGGATCCTAGTCCTTTGGGTTTATGTTTTGGTTAAGTTGTACATATAGATACTATTATATCTCCACTATGTATATTTTATGTTTTTGTCCCTCCTAGAGGTCGACTTGGAGAAACAGGTTCTGTAAATTATATTCTGGGTCTTTTAGGAATCTTATATATATTATATATATGTATATGTGTATATTTGCTTTGGCCAGTTCTAGCTTCGCGAGCCAAGTCAGAAGCCTTGCTATATGTATCTTTGGAATTCTTCTCTCATATTTATCGCTTACGCGAGTGATGCGATTTTCTATTCAACGCCTTGCTTAACTCTTCTTCACAGGCTTCTAGTTAAAATTCCTTTCAACTATATATATATATATATATATATATATATATATATATATATTCTTACTTTTAGAGGTCGTAATTCCTTGCCACCTCAACTTTATGACTTAAGCATAAGACTCTGTGTGGTAGGGTATTACAGGTTATAAATGATTTATTATAAAAAGATTTTTGCATGAGTCAAAATAGGAAAACACAAGTATTACTTTTTCTAAGAGTTAAATATCTTCGAAACCTTTAACATCTTAGTCCTTGATTTCTCCTTCAAAGTTTCTAAGTTTTCTCTCATTCACAATCAACAATCTTCTTCGCTGTTCTTTGCTTCTACTTCAAGATTCACATTTCTCTTGCCAAGGTTTGATTAATCTAACTAGAGATTCAATTAAATATTGCTTGATTCAATTTGTTAATTTTTGTGAGAATGATATCCACTCACCATGGTATTACTTGGAGCGATTTTGCCAATATCCAAGCATATCAATTTTGTCTCATTAATACCACCAAAGTTTAGAACCTGCATCTTTTAAACCTCTAAATTTTTGAAAATAATTATTCCATAACATTACAACATTCACATAATAATAATTTAGAGTCTAATAATAATAATTAAGTCAGTTAGACATCAAAATGCATATTTAAAGTCTCACGAGAACATAATACATTTTTTATGTGGGCTCAACGGGCTAGATTTGGGTGACTCAAGTCTTGGCCTGAACTCAAATTAATAAATTAGTGGGACCATTTATTAAAACTTTGGGTCTATCTGGATCACAATAAAACTTGACCAAATTACCCCAAAGTGACTAGACCCAAGATGGGTCTTCAGACCAAATCGAGTCATGAGCACCCCTACTTTTAGATGGCTGAAGAAGTTGCAGAAAGAGATTATTATGTTTTTAGTAGTATTGAAGGCTTACTACGCGAGTATCATAGTTTATTTTTATATACTTTATTAGAATAATTTTAATTTTTAACATATTGATAATACATTGTATATTTTGTTAAATGATATTGATTTTAATATTCATCAATGTGATCAAGTGGTAGTACACTTTATGATACATCTTTTGATTCTTATATATTTAAGATGATTGTAATGGAAATGAAGGTGAAAATTATATTAATGAAGCAAATCTACAACAATTTTTTTGTAGATTTTGATGAGTGATGACAAATCTTAATGTTAAACTTTGATATTTGGATAATTCTTTTCTTATTTAAATCTTGTATTATACTCTTGTTGTAAGAACTAGTAATCAAATTGCCATTTAAAATATAATAAAATAATAAACTTATTTATTTAGAATAGGTTCAAAATTTAGAAGTCTTAATTTAAAATTTAGAGGTGAGATTTGAATTCAGTGAATTTTTTTTAGTGAAAAAATGTAAATTTTTTGCGAAAAATCACGAAAAAACGCGTAGCGGTAAATTAGTTGGCAGTACTGACTTAAGTATGTCTGGTACTGCGTGAGGAACCAAAATTGTAAAAAACTTAGAAAAATAATTAAAGTTGAAAATCGGACACTAATTCTAAAGGTTTGGCCAAAGTTGGGCCAAACGGGCCAAAAATGCTAACGGATTAGACTGGGCCCAAGTTGGACCTAAGCCCAACATATATATAGCCAACTAATGAACCATTCAGCCTCATTCTCACCCTCAAACATAAGAGTGCAGCTACCGAGTGAAAAGAGAGAAGAACACCATTAACACTATTCACAATTCTCTTTAATCGATCATAACTCAAGATACAGTGCTTCGATTAGCGTGCTGTTTATGGCTACGCAAAGCTCTCGCCGAGCCCATCAGTTCTAACTAGGTTTTGCTGGTAAGATTTTGAATTTCACACTCCATTCTTCATCTCTAGGAATTTTGAAAATTTAGGTTTGGATTTTGAACAAATTTTGTGATTTTGGTTGTTTAAGTGCCATCCAATAGTGGATTATTGTTGATTTGTGCCCTAAAAACCATTGAAAAAGGTAAGAAAACTCTTTGCTATAGTGAATTGGTAATTTGGTAAATCTTAGGTATTAATTGTGGTGATATTGGTATATATAACTTGAATGTGGTCATTGGTGGAGTTGATTGTGGCCATTGGATTTGAGTTTTGGTAGTTGGAACCTTGTGAAAGCTTGTTGAAATCAAATTTAGTGATTTTGTACATATTAGGAATCGGCCAAGGTATGGTTTCGGTTTTTTCTATGTAATATGTAATATTTCGTGAAACTTAGACTAGTGGACCTTAGGATAAGTTTGAATTGTTAATTATGTATGATGATTTTTTATGATTGTGATGATTTTAATGAATTATCATGGTGATTGTTGATGTTTGATGATGAATTTTAATGATGATAATGGGTTTTGATTTTTGTGGTTGATATCAATAACAATTTAGTAGTGATGGTGAGCTTTGATGATGATTGAATTGAGGAATAAGGATTGTTATGGATTTGAATTGTAGTGATAATATTTTATGATAATTATATTGATAAGATCTTAAGAAAATTTATGAGGATTGGATGGTTTGATAACTATATGATTGAGAAATGGTTGGAGAGTGTTTATTATGGATAGTTGGACTATTTTGAGTGTGTTTTGAATTGGTTTGGTTTTGAAGTTTTAGAAACTAGAGAACTTTGTTGAATTTTGTAAAATCTTATTTTTGACAAAACTTGGGAGAGGCATAACTTGGCTTCCGAACCTTTGTTTTTGATAAACTCTAGTTTAAATAAAAGTAGGGTCTGAGAGCTTTAAGACCTTTGAAGAACAGATGAAAAATATTTTAAAACAAAAAAAGTTATGCTCGTTTAAAATTCAGTGCAAAAATCTAAAATTCTGCAGCTTTCAAAACTTTCTAAGTCTATCATGGCATGCGTACATGGACATGTGCAAGTGACGTGAGCATTGGCCACTACCAAGTGCTCTCGCATATGCGGGCACTAGTATGCATACGCGAGAATATAATTTTAAGGCATGCGTACGCGGGTTTTTAACACGCAATGCGTGGATTTCCTTCTTTTTGGGACTTTCACGTATGCGAGGGAGGTGTCGCGTACGTGACCACCCATTTTTACATCCATGCGTAGGTATGACAGGGACATGCGTACGCATGACCCTTGTTTTGCTAAAAACTTATTTTTCTTCACTTTTAAGGGTTCTCTAGCTTTCTAAACTTCTTTAACTTCTAGTTAAAACTCCTAACTAGTAATTAGATTCTAAGACTAGTAAAAATGATTTAGTAATTTAAATTGGTGATTTTCTGTTATGAATTTAGAAGATGGAGATTTAGGTTTCTGAAGTACTGAAGATGAACTAGTTGGGTAATTTGACGGAGTACTATATTGGTGATGAACTTGTGAACTTAATGAATTGAGGAGTTGTTTGGGACTTGGAAATGAATGAGTATGGTTATGAGATTGATGACATGAGTATGAATAGACTTGGAGTGAATGGACAATGATCACTGAGATATACTATATACTATACTGATATTGTTGAGTCGCTATGTGCCTGGTAAGGACGGTCATTAATCCCACTTGTTGAGGTCGCGGCGCCGGCGTAAGAACGGTGGTT
Source organism: Arachis hypogaea (assembly GCF_003086295.3). NCBI lineage: Eukaryota > Viridiplantae > Streptophyta > Magnoliopsida > Fabales > Fabaceae > Arachis > Arachis hypogaea. The sequence continues at coordinate 93,454,862 of NC_092055.1, read as the reverse complement.
AATGTCGCTTATGTTGAGATGGAAGGTCTATGGCAGAGTATCCCACTCGCATCCTTTTAAGTCACAAGAGTGAGCCAGGCACTATATCCCTAGGAGAGTAAGCTGGGCACTATATCCCTGGGGGTACCCATTTATATCTGTGACCGAAAGGCGACATTCCCATGGGAATGTGCCGGGTTGGCAATTGAACCGACAATATGATATCACAACCAATAGAACAGGCATTCATCATGTGCATTTTTTATGTGGTTGCTTGCTTTGTTTACCTGCCTATAATGCCTAAGTGTATAACATGCTTACTTGCTTTTTGATTTACTTGCTATATATGAATTTTACCTGTGTTTTACTTGCTTGTATATACCTGTGTTTTCTATTGGATTGAGGAGGCTCAGTAGGTGGTGGTGATGGAATCACATGGAGGTTAGGCTGGTGAAGGCTGTGGGACAGCAGTGTTAATGTTAGCTTAGAAATCCCCTAAGATATATGACCTCTTTAAGGATTTATTTAAAGTTATTTCTAAGTTTGAATCTTATGTTTGGTGTGAAGTTTTAGGATTGCCTTTGGCGTCCCAGAACCTTATATCTTATATATTGGGCACTGTTACTAGGGGTGTTCACGGTGCCGTTTGGTTCGATTTTTTAGAGAAAAATCATCCGATCCAATCATTTAATTAAACTACGGTTCGGTTTGGTTCGATTTTTTACCAAGACCATCTGAACCAAAGTAAACCAATTAAATTTGGTTTGGTTTGGTTCAGTTTGTTCGATTTTTCAATCAATTCAAAAGAAAAAAATTACTAGTTTCCTTAAATTATATATAACTATGCATTGCAGCGTTGGTCCAATTTCATTGCTTCAATGGGAAAACGATTTGTAGGATAGGACCCCAAATGAGAAAATAAGACTGGATTAGGGGATTGTTCTCAAAGTAACGATGCTAGTACACAGAACTGATAAACTATCAGTTTACAATTGTAGAACAAATATACTTGACTTCTACTTTAACTTCAATACCTAGTGCTGTTGTAAAAGAAAATACTTAACATACATAAGACATGGCAATGAAATCAAGGTTCTTATTAGTTATTTCTTCACTCTGTGAACTGTGTCGAGACCTTCCTCCTTAAGATCCGCAAGCATCTAAAGCTGCAATATTGTCAGAATTAATAATAAACTACATAAATCAAAGTTGACATTGCTGGTGTAAATCAAAGATCACATTAAGGGCATGCACAAATAAAGAATCAAATCTCTCATATACACATGTAAATCTTAACATATGCATTGACTTTTTAGCCTTGTATAAAACACACACACACACTTATGTAAAATGTTTTAAGAACCAGCCTGCAACAACATGACCTGATTCGTGGAAAGCTTGCTCATCACCAGGTTGAAAAAATAGATATATTATTAGAAAAACTCTAACAATAAATGGAAAAGGTTGAGTTAAGAGTTCCAATTTTTATAAAGGCCAGCATTTTCAATCTATTGTAGCGACAAGATATATGATTTATATATTTAACTGAACAACACATACAACTTGGAGTAGAATGCTATTCTCCACACAATCTATCCATAATTTCTTATTTATTATCCACCATAACTTTTGACGAAATAGAAACACTGAAATAAATGGAAACATCTAAATGGTGTAAACCAATGAACAATGAACAATAGAAAATAAAATTACTTTTAATTCAAAAAAATCAACAATGAACAGTGAACAACAATCAGCAATCAAACAACAAATACATTGAGCAATGAATAACAATCAGCAACAAATACATTGAACAGAAATTTTTTACCTAACTCAGAGGCTCCATATCTGACTCGATGGGTGGCAGCTGCTGTGTGCGAAGACGATGGCTGTGGGTACGTCGAGAGAGATGGGGTGGAGGAGACAGTGTTGTGGGTGCTGTCAGCGACAAAGAAAATAGTACTGTGGCCTGTGGGTGCTGGTTCGACTCTGTAAGCGTGTTGTCCACGAAGAAGCTGTTTGCCACGGTTCTGTCCGGCGAATCGGTGACAGTAGTGTGGATGTGGAGGACGACCGTGCTGGGAGATGCTGGGAGGAAGGGGTTCTGTGTTGGAGTGGGGTAGTGGGGTAAAGGTTTTAGGGTTTCTTCATTAGAGTATTGAGTGAGATGAGATGTGAGAGTGTGCCATTAGGTTAGGTTCTATTTTGTGGTGGGGGTGGTTTTTTTGTGGTTTTTAGTTGACCGGTTCGGTTCGGTTTGGTTAGAGTTTTCAGTGCTAGAACTGAAAACCAAACTGAACCGCAGAAAAAATAGCAAATATGATTTTTTCGGTTTGTTCGGTTTTCGATTTTTTTGGCTCGGTTAGTCGGTTTTGTTCTGTCCGGATCGGTTTTTAACACCCCTAACTGTTACCATACTGAGAACCTCCGTTTCTTATACCATATGTTGTTGTTGTTTTTCAGATGCAGGTCATAACCCACCTTGGTGAGTTGCGGGATGGTGACAGGGCGGAGGATCTCTTGTTATCTTATTTTGTACTTTGGTTATTTTGATGTAAATCTCTCACTTTTGTACCTTATACTTTGTTGCCCTAGAGGCTAAATTTTGAGAGGCAGGTTGTATGCTGTTTTAACTTCTAAAAATTCTATTATGTCTGTATTAAATAGTCGGCCTAAACTCCGCAGGTTATGGCTAGTATTCTTTTGGCTATTATACTTATATATATCTATATACCTTGTGATCTTGTATCTTTATCTTGTATATCTTATCCTTTGCACTTTTAGTTATCGTGTGAATGCTTTGCGCTTTTGTTTCTCTGTTTTTCACATCTTTGAACTATCATTTTCATCGGGCTTCTTGTATTATTATTTCCTTCTAAATATAATATTGTATGAGCTTTAGAAATTTCGTGGCACTTTGTTATCCTTCGCTTTACGGCTAGAGATAAAGCATAGGGTGATAGGGTGTTACACTTGTATTATACTCAGATGAAATTATAAAATTATTTAACTCTTGTATTATACTCAGTTATTTAACTCTTGTATTTTTTATATTTACATTAGAATATCATTATAATTTTGTATGTTTATTTATAATTTTATATAGGATAAACCGCTAAAAATGCATCCGAATTATTTTATCGTTGACAGAAATGTCCCAAAATTTTGTTATCGACAAAAGGCTCTCAAATTATTTTAAAATATGATAAAATTGTACACCCATGAATTGAGATGTTCTACATTAACGACAGAGTGATGTGACAAATAGAGCTTTTTATGTGGCAAGTGAGTCACGTCATATTTTTTCATTAATGGAGAAGGCCTTTAATCATGGCTGGACATTTTTAATATGTTTTTAAATTAGTTGAGAATATTTTTATCGATAATAAGATTTGGGAGAATTTTTATTAGCACAAAGATAATTTAAGTGTGTTTTTCGTAGTTTATCCTTTTATATATTATTTTATTATAATTCAGTTATTTTAGTTGAATCACAATTAAACTAATTAAACCATTAAATTAATGAATATGTAGTTAAAATAAGTTTTACAAGACTGAGGGTTCCGAAAGCCAAGTTATGGCCCGTCGAAGTTGGTCAAAATTCAGTTTTTATCAAAAACCTTAAAACCTCAAACTTTCCAAAACCCTCAAAACAAATCAAACCACTTATAACAAAAATCAATCTCAACACTCACATATACTACCAAACACTAGTCTCCTACTCATCAATCCTCTAACCACCTAGATTGTAAATTTCCATATTCAACTCATCATCAACAAATTCAATACACATCACATATATACACATTGATTCCATCATACTTATCATACATCACCTATATATATACATTTGATCCACATTACTCATCACACACATATATACATATAACTCATCAAATCCAATAATTCAAAACATTCAAGCCTATCGTATGGTATCTAGCCTAAGTTTTCACGCAATATTATATGTTAACTACCAGAAACCAAAATCATACCTTGGCCAATTTCTCCCTAAGCCACAAGACACCACAAATTCTCTTCTCTACAAGCCTCAAGGTCTCCAAATCAACTTAACCAACTTCCATCACCACAACTTTGTTCCAAGTCCCCAAGTTTCCAAATTGACTTCAATTTCATATGAATTCAATCTAATTCCACACAACATCATACATAGTCATAATTTAATACCTAAACTTCATAAAATCAAAGAATTCATAAGGGATATAAGTTTTCACCTCACCCATGGATGATTTGGGCGAAACCTAACAATTACTCGCTACTAGAGTATACCTAAATCATCAAAAATACCAAATCCTCAACATCCAATATCCAAAATCACGAAATTGTAAGAGGAGAAGAACTGGGTGAGAAATTTAAATTTTTTGCCACTTTATTCAGATGGATTTGAAGAGATTGGCAAGACAGTCATGTGACAGCAAACGGTGCGACGATCGGAACTCCGATTGAAAGTTGTGGGCAATAGAAGATTGAATTGAAAATGGAGGTTAGGGTTGTATGGCTCCCTTCTCCTCTTCAGCATGACTTGCTGAAATGAAAGAAAAGAGTGGCTTTGTTTGGGTTTTATATGTTGGGCTTTTGGCCCAAAACGGGTCCGGTTTAATTGATTCAGCCTGTTGGCCTAATTTTGGGCCAAAATTTTTAAAATTAGTATTTAAATTTGTATTTTAAACATTTTTTTTACTTCTTCAAATTAAAAAATTTAAATTTTTTATTTTTAGCTCATAATTAATTAATTTATTTATTAATTAACCAGAGTTTTACATTTTGAACCATTTTTTTCTAGGATAATTATTTTCATATATATAGATTTCTCATGATAGGGATATTCTTCTTATAAGGATTTTGTATTAAAAAGATCGGATGGTTGTAGTAATCCATATCTGTTAACTGTAGATAATTCATATGAGCTTTTAGCCGATGATGATAATTTTTCGCTCTTAACAACCTGTGACATAGTCAAATGTTTGATAGATAATTGTTTAATTGGTACTGGAGTCATTAATTGGTTAAGTGGCTTACTATACTTTTCATTGCTTACTTGCTTCTAACTCATTCCTACATTGCAAAAATTCTCTTCAACTTTAATATGTTCAATAGTTAAATCAAAACATGATGGCTTACTATTTGGCAAATATTTGTCTTGAATTTAGATTTTTAATATCATGTTTAAAATACTAGGGGTAGCTTTGTAATCAGTTTTAGTTAAAAGAGTTTTATTAAACAAATTTTCTTGAAATCTTGAAACACATAGAACAGTAGCTAAATTTTATTTCTTAACTGTTACATAATTCTTTTGAGCTAAATTCCATAATCTGAAATGATATCTGACTACTTATTCTTTTGATTAGTTTAGGAAAATTTGTTTAAGAACTCCTCCATATCTTAGTTTTGAGGCATTTGTTTCAACTATCAATTTTGTTGTTTGGTCCGGTATACTTAAGCAAGAAATTTTTTTGACTATATTTTTAACTTTACAAACTATTGTACACATTTTTTTTATCCAAGGATGTGGTTGTTTTCTTAATCTTCTGTATAAAGGTTCACACAAAATTCTTATACTCGATAGAAATTTTACTATATAATTAAGATATGCTAAAAATCTTTGTAATTATTATTTTATCGGTAATTTCATCTGAAAACTTATTTGCAAATTTGACAGATCTTTTAATGGGGGTAATATTTTTTTGATAGATCTCATATCCTAAAAATTTAACCTTTATTATAAATATTTTTATTTTCTTTTTTTGATAAAATAAGTCTATTTTCTTTTATAATATTAATAAATTTTTCTAGATGCAGAATATGTTGGTTAATTTCTTTAGAATATATTAATACTATTATATTATCTAAATAAATTATAGTAAAATCTGCATATGAGTAAAAAATAATGTCCATAATTTTCTGAAATTCACTTGGTGTATTTTTTTAACCCTTGAGACATTACATTCCCTTTATAATGTCCAAAATGTATTATAAAAATAGTGTTATATCTATCTTTTTCTTTTACTGAAATTTGATAATATTTAAATTTTAAATCAAATTTAAAAAAAAATAGTAGCATTACTTAATCTTTTAATTAAGTCACTTTTATTGGACAAGAGATACTTTTTCCATTTTAAAGCTTTTTTTTATTAGTTTGTAATTAATTACTAATCTAGGGACCCCTTTTCTATTTCTGAAACTTTCATCACATAAAATCCCATGCAGCTCTAAGAAAATTTGGAAGGTCTAATTAATTCTTTATCTAGATATTCTTGGATTTTCTTTTTACAACATTCTTAAAATTTTTTATTCATCTAAATAGGTTTTGTGTTGGTAGAAATATCTTTTTCATTAAAATTATCTTCATATAATAGAGATACCTCATGTAAATTTTTGAAATGGAAAGCTTTAGGATTTAGACTACATAATTCATTTTTTATCCTTCAAATCTTTTATTATATTTTGAATATTTTGGAATTTTAGTTGTTCTTCTATCCTTCTATATATAATTTCTTGGTTTAAGAAATTAATTTGTTTCTTTTTTTCTATTATGTTAAGTTGAAAAATTACCATTTGTTGTAATAGGTTAAGTTCTCTTTTTTAGATTTTTGTATGAATTTAAACAGAATAAGTTGATTTAGTATATGTTGAATTAAGAATGCAAATTAATTTAAGGTTTAATTACTCTATTGGTCCCTATAGTTTCGCAAATTTTTAATTAGGTTCCTGTACTTTTTTTTCTTTTAATTTAGTTCTTGCACCAAAATTTTTTTTAATTGGATCCTTACACTTTTTTATCCTTTTATTTGGGTCCCTGCACCAATTTTTTTAGCTGGGTCCCTATAAAATTAAGCCAATTATTGTTAAGAGGGACCTAATTGAAAAAAAAATTGGTGCAAGAACCCAATTAAAAGGAAAAAAAGTATAAGAACCTAATTGAAAATTTCGTGAAACTATAGGGACCAACAGAGTAATTAAACCAATTTAATAATGAGGACAAATATTAATTTATTGGTTAAACAATTAATTGGGCTAGAGTGGTTCATTTAAATGATGTAGGCCCAAATAATTGAGTGGCAGCCCAAACAAATAAAACAAAGCAATCAAATCTGCTGAATGGATATTAAATTCATAACCAAGCCCAATTAAAAGTGAAACAAAGAAAAGCTTTTAATAAAGCTAAGTTTCAGCATGCTTTAAATCAGATAAACACTTGAAAGAGAGAGAGAAAGAGAGCTTTACCTTCAAGCTCACTTACACCAGAGAACAAAGAAAGAGAAAGCTCATCAAGAAAGCAAGAGTCTAATCAAAATAAATCAAAAGCATGTTATACTAAGTCAGAAGTTAAAGGTAAATAATTTTTTTTGCATGCAAGTTGATTTCTTCACTTTTTCTTCTACTCTCTACAACGCCATTTAAAGAAAAATGAAGAAAATAGTGGTTAATTATCTTTGCTATGTATCAATGGTTAAAGTTATTACTTGGAGTCAAAGCACATTTTTAAGGGTTTGGATTTAGAATTATCACTGAATAAGCTCATTTTTGCTGCTCTGATGTCCTCGGTCAAGCAAATGGATTAGATTTGAAATTTCTAATTTAGGGGTTGATTGAAGAAAGAGAAGGGATAAATTCTGAAAAAGTCCAAGAAGTTGACTTGGAAGAAATCCTAATCTTGGCTAAAAGCAATGTACAAAAAGAAAAATTGAATCTGAGCATAGAACAAGGAGAGAGAACCCGAGAGAGAGAGAGAGCAAAGAGTGAATCCTCACTACTGAGTTTGAAGTCTTAGAAGCATTGCACCTACACTAAAGGGAGTACTCCACCAAGATGAAGAACAAAGTTATGAGTTCAGATGCTGGGTTCAGTTCATAGAGTCAAGAGTGTTATTCATCATCTCCTTCATGTTTTACTTTTTGTATTTCACTTTCAATGTATATATTCTTAGTTTTCTTTGAGAGGTAAAAGGCAAGAAAGAGAGGCATTGAGAAAAAACCATAGAGTGAAAAAGGCTAAGAGATACACTTGAGAGAAAAGCCAAGAGTGATTTCAAATTTCTTTTGGTTGTATTTTCTATCTTGTGTCATGTACCTGAGAGGTATCCCTTGCTAAGTTGAGTAGCACTTAGTGTGGTGAGTCTAGGTATTAGCATAACCAACTCAAGTTTATGTTGAAGCTTGTGTGCCTAGATAGGATTACGTTAAGTCCTATGGAATTGGTGTATATAATACTTGGATTATAGTGAAAATTTCACTAACGTTGTGGTGGATACTGGATGTAGGTTGCATTGTACAAGGCAACTGAACTATGATATATGGCGGTGTCATCTTCTTCCTCTCTACTTTAGTTATGTTTACTGGTTTTTATGAGACAAAATGAAATTGTCTCCTAAATTATCTGCTGCATAAACCAAACAGAAATCAAGTTCAAAGTTCTGTTTTTAAGGCTTAATTATTCAAAGTTAAAGAAGATCATAGATTCAACCCCCTTTCTCTAAGCCTTTTGGAACCTTCAATTGGTATTAAGAGCCAAGGTCTCAAAAATCATGCTTAACAGCTTGGAGCAAAGGTCCAATAGTGAACAACTTGGGCACAACCACTGTGGCCTACGCGCTAACAGAGGGTCAATTAAATTACAGGCCTCCTTTCTTCAATGGAAAGAACTATGCTTACTGGAAAGAGAGGATGAGGATCTTCATTCAATCAATAGACTACAACATATAGAAGATATTGGTGAATGGTCCCAAAATCCCAACAAAGACTAGTGCTGATGAAGTGGTGACTTTAAAGGAGGAAGCCAAATGGAATGATGATGACAAAAAAAAGATGAAACTGAATGCTAAATATACAAACCTGCTGCATTGTGCTATCAGCTTCGAGGATCACCGAAAGGTGTCTAGATGCAAGACCGCCAAAGAAATCTGGGAGAAATTCCAAGTCACACATGAAGGCACCAAATAAGTCAAAGAAATCAGGATTGATATATTACGAAAATAGTATGAGATGTTTACCATGAAGGATAGAAAAAGTATTGATGAGATGTTTGAGAGATTCTCAATCATCATCAACAGCCTTGATGCTATGGGCTTAACACACACTGAACAAACTCTAGTGAGAAAAGTCGTTAGAAGCCTCACAAAAGAATGAGAAACAGAAGTCAATGTCCTAGCCGAGAGTAACAACCTAAGTCCTATAACCTACGATGAGCTAAGAGAGAAACTTCTTACTTATGAAATCACACACAATCCAAGACTAAGAAAAATGGAGTAGCCCTAAAATCAAAAGTAGAACCAAATGAGATTGAGTCTAGTGATAGTTTTTCATATGACAAACTTGTGTTTTTTGCTAAGAGGCTAAGGAGGCTAATGAGGAACAAAGGTAGGTACAAGGGTTCGAGCTCAAAAGAATACAAGAAGGATTTGAGCAAAGTGATATGCCGCAAATGCAAGGAAGATGGACATTTTAAGTACAACTGCCCAAAGCTCAAGAAGAAAAAAAAGGGAAGAAAGAAAATAAGAGAATGCTCATGGCCTCTTGGGAGGATCTTGAGAATGATTCGGATGAGGAAGAGGACTCTGAATACGAAGCTCAAGTCTGCTTCATGGCTGGTGAAGATTAACTAGATGAGGTAAACTACTATGACTTATCTATGGATGATTTACATGTTATTGTTAATGATCTCACCCATCACTCTGAAAAACTGTTGAATAAGTATAATAAATGCAAAACTGAAAATGAAAGGTTGAAAGCTGAAAATGATTTCTTGAAAGAAAAAGTGAAGGAGACCGAATGTGCTATCGATATCATTAAACAAAATTGATTTTTGAAATCTGAAATCGAAAAACTTAAAGGAAAGCACATTGTTGATCCTTCACAAGAACTTGTTGCTGAAAATGAAATGATTAAAAGGTTGAATATTGACTTAGTAAAGTTTGCTCATAGTTCAAGTAATTTGGACAAATTACTTGCAAGTCAAAAACCATTGTTTGAAAAATAAGGTTTGGGCTATGTGACAAAAGAGGGTGCATTTTTTGAAAAACTAATTACTAAATTCATGGCCTCTTCTTCAAAAACAAAAACCTCTTTTGAGAAATCTGGTCTTGGATATTTTCCAACAATGATGCCTCTTTTGAACAGCCATATTATTTTGATGAAATTACATCATCCTTTAAAACCAAACCGGTTCCAAACAATTTTGGTCAAGGGCACTTTTCAAATAATGAGGTTGCCTTCAAACAGTCACACTCTTACAAAAGAGCCTCTTATTCAGGAAGCCCATATGTTTTCAATAATTCTGGTTTGAGATCTTTTAAAAAAAGGGGTGCTAAATGCACCTTTTTCAAGAATAAAAAAATTTCACCCTCTTAATCATTATCAACATCAAAGCTCCAATCAATTTCAGTAACATGCACACAGAATTCATTATTTTAATTGCAAGAAACCTGGTCATTCTTACTCCCAATGCTTTATTAACAAAAGAAAAGTAGGAAACCAAACTTACAATGTTATTTGTGATTTTAATGCACTTAAAAAATCAATATGGATTAACTTCAAAGGATCCAAATTAATTTGGATACCTAAAGTTACTTAAGAGTATATGCAGAGTTGCCTAGCATTCAAGAAGAAGAAAGACATGTAATACTTGGATAGCAGATGCTCTAATCACATGACGGGAAGGTCAACATTCTTCATCAAACTCAATAAGTATGATGGAGGATTTGTGACCTTTGGAGATGATGGTAAAGGTAAAATCATAGCTATTGGAAAAGTAGGTAAAAATCATTCTACCTTTATTGATGATGTCTTTCTGGTTGATGGATTGAGACACAATCTTTTGAGTATTAGTCAACTATGTGATTTGGGTTACTTGGTGATATTCAAAAGATTGGAATGCCATGTAGTGAGTGAAAAGTATAATGAGGTATTGTTTGTTGCAAATCATTGTGATAATATTTTTATTTTAAAGAATTTGAAAAGTGGTTATGGCACAAAAGATTAGGCCATGCAAGCATATTTCAAATAAACAAGCTTGTTAAAAAGAATTTAGTAGAAGGTCTTCCTTTGATAAAATTTGACAAAGATATCACTTGTGATGCATGTCAAATGGAAAAACAAACAAAAAGTTCATTTAAATCAAAGGAAGATATCTCTACTAAAAGACCTCTTGAGTTGCTACATATTGATCTATTTGGTCAAAGAAGAACTCAAAGTTTAGGTGGTTAATATTATGGTTTGGTGATTGTGGATGACTATACAAGATTTGGTTGGATTTTTTTTCTTGCTCATAAAAATGATGCCTTTGCGGCTTTTGAAGTTTTTAGCAAGAGGATTCAAAATGAAAAAGATTTAAAGATTGTTTCTATTAGAATTGATCATGGTAAAGAATTTAAAAATCAATCTTTTAAATCATTTTGTGAGAAATTTAGAATATCACAAAATTTCTCTTGACCAAGAACACCACAACAAAATGGTGTTCTTGAAAGAAGAAATAGAAGAATACAAGAAATGGCAAGAGCTATGCTATGTGAAAGTGATGTTCTAAAATTCCTTTGGGCTGAAGCTGTTAATATAGCTTGCTACATTTTAAACAGAACTATCCTTTATACATGTTATTTTTTGTTATACTAACATGGTTCAAAGTGTTTTAGAAGACGGAGAAGAACACCAACGAATACCAACATCAAGAAAAAGAAAATTTTGGGCAACCTGATTCTGAACCTACTATTGCAGAAGATTCTGCAGGAGATAATTCCATTATATCTCTTGAAACTGGCAAAATTCCTGGGAATACCAGTTCCATAGATCCCGCCGCAACCGAATCTGTTCCTAAGTCCACTAGACCCCGTGAATGAAGATTTTTGAAGAATTATCCACAAGAATTTGTCATAGGGGATGTTTCTCAAGGTGTCAAAACTCAGTCCTCCACTAGAAAGGCTTCAGAAGAAGAAAACTTGGCCTTTCTATCTCAAATTGAACCACAAAATATCAAAGAAGCACTTGATGACCCCTCTTGGATAAAGGATATGGAGAAAGAGCTTCATGAATTTGAAAAGAATCAAGTTTGGACACTTCTTCCAAAGCCAAATGAAAAGAAAGTAACCAGCACCAAGTGGATCTTCAGGAACAAATTGGGTGAAGATGGAAGCACAGCTAGAAACAAAGCAAGATTGGTAGCATAAGGATATGATCAAGAAGAAGAAATAAATTTTGATGAATCTTTTGCCCCTGTGGCTCGAATGGAAGCTATAAGGCTTCTTCCAGCTTTTGCTGCCCATTGTGGCTTTAAATTATTTCAAATGGATGTGAAATGTGCATTCTTAAATAGAGTAATTGATAGAGAAGTGTATGTGGCACAGCCACCCAGTTTTGAAAATAAAGAGCTACCAAATCATGTTTTCAAAGGCTCTTTATGGATTAAGACAAGCTACAAGAGCTTGGTATAAAAGACTCAGCTCTTTCCTTTTAAAAAATGATTTTCAAAGAGGCACTACGGATACTACTCTATTTATCAAGAACTCTAATAATTCTTTCATTCTAGTCCAAATCTATGTTGATGACATTATTCTTGGATCAACAAATGAAACCCTTTGTGCTGAATTTGGAAAACTCTTTACAAGTGAATTTGACATGAGTATGATGGGTGAACTTAATTTCTTCCTTGGACTTCAAACTAAACAGACTAAAAATAAAATTTTTATTCATCAAGAGAAGTATGCCAAGGAATTAGTTAAGAAATTTGGTATGGAAAATGCCAAACCTATGGAAACACCCATGCACCCTAACTCAAAGTTAGAAAAGGGTGAAACTGATAAAGATATTGATGAGACTAGGTATAGAGGAATGATTAGTTCTCTTATGTACTTAACATCCTCTAGACCAAATATTGTGCAAAGTGTTGGAATTTGGTATAGATTCCAATCACAACAAAAAGAATCACATCTTTCTGCAGTTAAAAGGATCATTAAATATGTTCATGGCACATCCAACTTTAGTTTATGGTATCCTAAGACTAATAAATTTTCTGCTGTAGGTTATTATGATGAAAATTTCTTCGGAGATAGAGTAGATAGAAGAAGTACATCTAGCATTTTCTACTTTCTAAGAAGTTCTTTGAATGTCTGGTCTAGCAAGAAATAGTCAATAGTGGCTCTTCCACTATTGAAGCTGAATATATTGCTGCTTCTTCTTGCTGCTCTCAGTTGCTTTGGTTGAAAACTCAACTTGTTGATTATAAATTGAATGCTGAAAATATTTTCTTGTTGTGTAGCAACATAATTGCCATAAATATTTCTAAAAATCCTGTTTTGCACTCAAGAACTAAACTATTGAAGTGAGATTTTACTCAAGAGAACATGTTTGAAAGGGCAATATAAGCATTCAGTTTGTTAAATCAGAAGATCAACTAGCTGATATTTTTACCAAATCTCTAGCTAAGGACAGATTCTATAAACTAAGAAATGATCTGGGAATTCTGTGCTATAATTTCCTGTTTTAGCCTTACTGATATGTTGGTTAAAATTTTTTGTCTCTCAAGTCGAGTGGAGACAATTTTGGGCAAGTAAAGAACCATCCTTCAAAAAACGTGGTTCCTGGGTTCAACAGTAAAGTTCTGAATCATCTGAGTCAACCCTCCAGTTCAGATTCTGTGTGGTCCACCACCTTTGGGCCTAATGAGTGTTATGTTTAGTTTGTGGGCTTTTCTATTTAGTCTTTTATTTGAAAATATTTTCTTTTAAATTTGTTTTATTCTATTTATTTAATTTATTTTAAATAAAACATTTTTAACGTGATATCAAGTCTTTTCAAAGAGTAGTCATAGGTTCTGCACATAAATGCTTTCAAGAAACCTTTTTTTTGTTGCAGTTACCAAACTTTTCTCTTATAAACTCCTTGCATAACCTCTTCGATTTTTCCCACTGTCATCATTGTTTTTATATTTGCAAAATCCTTCTTCGCTTAAAGATGAGAAAGAAAACTGCCACTAGAAGAGGTTTTCTCATTCAACTTCCTCGAAACCCTAAAAAACCAAGAACCTTCTCACATTCCAAGGATCCTACCTTTACTCTTTCCCCTACTCCTTCATTGTCTCCTCCACGCACAGATCCGACGGCTCAAACCAAATCTACTCCGAGGTACCCCTCGTCGTCCAAGCCAACGGCTCCATCCAGTGCTCTTTCTCGGCCAAGCACTTCAAAGGGGAAGCATCCTACTGCAGAGGAACCCGCTCTTGAACCCTCGAGACCTAAGCCTAGGTCAGTCCCTCAGCATCCACAAAGAGGTAATCCTCGTGTCCCTCTTAAATCGATTAAGAAGCCTCACAACATTGATTCTTTTGAACATAAATCTCAGTTTATGACCTTCCACTCTAACTACAACCCTCACCATTTTTGCTCAGCCATGAACCATGACTTTTATGAAGGTGGTGTTGTTCATCGTCCCATATGCCCCACTTTTTTTGCTGACTTACCAAATCTGAAAAAGAAAAGTTTTACATTTGTTGAAAAACTTGATTTTCTGGACTGGAATCAATATTTCAAAATTAAAAAGCTTGTTTACCCAGTTTTAGCTCTAGAGTTTTGTACAAATCTGACCTACCATGAAGGAAGTATTCACTCGTATGTCAAAGGTCATGAAATTGTCTTGAATAGTGAATCTATTAGTGACTCCTTAGAATACACTAATGTTGGTATCTGTGCTTATACTGCGTGTAAGTGGGATGAGGGGTTGGGTGTTTTATGTAAAGATGCTCTAACTCATGTGTGTGAGAATATTTCTCTAATTGATGGCCTTACACATATTCACAAAGTCCTCGGCCCTCTTCGTGCGCAATTGCATCGTATAGTGAACCACATTATTCTACCTCAAAGCGGCTTATATCAAAGGGTGTCTTTCTTTGATACTTTGGTTTTATATGATATCATCACTAAAACTGAAATATCTTTTGCATATTTAATAGTAAGGCATATGTTTGACTGCATAAGAAGTGACAAAATTGTGGCTCTTCCTTATGGCATGTTTTTAACTTGCATATTTGAACAATTTGGTTTTGACATTTTGAATGAATCATATGAAAATAGACACCCATATCTAAAAGGAGGTGGTTCAGTGAAACAGCACAAGAAGGGGCCTACAAGAACTGAAAGGGTAGTTCTTGATGATGAACTCGACGACACTCATCCTTCCTCTACCTCAGGAATCTCAGCCTCAAATGGTCACAAATTACTCCTTTTTGGAGTTGTGAAGGATATTTTGCAAGAGTTTGTGAACCTATCCAACCATCTAATCTCTACAAGAAAACAAGAAAGGAAGCTTGCGGTCAAACATGAAAATGTCCTTAGAAAGTCAAAAGACATAGTAGTTGTCCTTATGAAGTATGTTGACAACATTAATGAGGACGAAAAAATTGCTACTGACCCAGAGGAACCACATGATTCTGAGGAGGATGGTTCGGATGCTTGAGGATGTCTCTAGTTGCTGGTCTCTGTTATTTGGACATTTGCCTCTTGGAACTATTGTAGTTTGTTTTAGACTCTATTTTATTTTGGATGACTGTAAACACTAATAATTGTTATATTTTTCTTTTGATGTTAATCAAGTTTTTATAAACTTGGAACTCTAACCATTTTTGCTGACTTCCATTGCTTCTAGCTTCTCCCTTGATGACAAAAGAGAGAGTAGTAGAAGAAAGCAGAATTGAATAGTTTAGAATTTTTGGATTTCATAATTTTTGTTTTGTTGCAGGTAATATGGCATACTCTGTTCCGATTTTATGCTATGTTTTAAAATGATTAATTTTTTTGTACTATGGTTTGGAATTCTTGATGATTGCTCTATTCATTGATAACTGTTGCATTATTTTTTGAACAAGTGTTGATGATACATTTAGACCATGATCAAGTGTTTGGTTTCATTGGTTGAAAATGATGTATCAAAATGTGTTTGTACAAGCTTGCATATACTATAAAAAATTGTGCTATCTGTATGTTGTCTATAGTTGTGTTCTGTGTGTGGATATTTAAATATGAAACAAAACATGAGCATAAAGTCAGGGGGAGCAACCCTTGAAAAAGAAAGGGTGAGCACATCAAAACTACTAGATGTCATCAAAGGGAAGTGCCTTAACATTATCTAATTCAATTCTTTTGATTATATCCTTTGAAATTATGTTTGTCATTGACGAACGGATTTCTGCTAGTAAAGAATTTCACAAATAAGTTCTCGTTGCTAGTATAATTTCTAAACCAACAGAGAATCTTTTCGTACAAAAATTTGGTTGTCACAAGTAACAAACCCCGAATAAAATTGATAACTGAAGTATTTAAACCTCGGGTCGTCTCTCAAGGAATTGCAGGGAGGTGTAGTTGTTATTATTGGTTATGGAAAAGTATCTTTTCGGGGTTTTTGAAAGGTTGAACAAGGAATATAAATGATAAGAAAATAAACTAACAACTAAGAAAACTCTTGGCAAGGTATGAAAATTAGAAGTCCTATCCTAGTTATCCTTATCAATTGTGATGAGAATTGTTCATTGCTCCCTGGTGTGGGAAATCATGATCGTTCATTCCTTGGTAACGGCGCTAAAAACTTAATACACACGTTCATAATCTTAATTCTTTGTCACAACTTCGCACAACTAACCAGCAAGTGCACTGGGTCGTCCAAGTAATAAACCTTACGTGAGTAAGGGTCGATCCCACGGAGATTGTCGGCTTGAAGCAAGCTATGGTCACCTTATAAATCTCAGTTAGGCGGATTCAAATGGTTATAGAGTTTTAATAATTAAAAGATAAATAAAACGTAAAATAAAGATAGAGATACTTATGTAATTCATTGGTGAGAATTTCAGATAAGCATATGGAGATGCTTTTATTCCTTCTGAACCTCTGTTTTCCTACTACTTTCATCCAATCCTTCATACTCCTTTCTATGGCAAGCTTTATGTAGGGCATCACCGTTGTCAATGGCTACTTCTCGTCCTATCAGTGAAAATGGTCCAAAATGCGCTGTCACCGCACGGCTAATCATCTGTCGGTTCTCGATCCTGCTGGAATAGGATTCAGTAATCCTTTTGCGTCTGTCACTACGCCCAGCACTCGCGAGTTTAAAGCTCGTCATAGCCATCCCTTCCCAGATCCTACTCGGAATACCACAGACAAGGTTTAGACTTTTCAGATCTCAAGAATGGCCGCCAATAATTCTAGCCTATACCACGAAGACTCTGATCTCACGATCAGGAGGCTAAGAGATACACATTCAAGCTTGTTTGCATGTAGAAAGGAAGTGGTTGTCAGGTACGTGTTCATAAGTGAGAATGATGATGAGCGTCACATAATCATCACATTCATTATGTTCTTGTGTGCGAATGAATATCTTAGAGAAGAAATAGGCTTGAATTGAATAGAAAAACAATAGTACTTTGCATTAATTTATGAGGAACAGCAGAGCTCCACACCTTAATCTATGGTGTGTAGAAACTCTACCGTTGAGAATACATAAGTGAAAATAGGGTAGACATGGCCGAGTGGCCAGCCTCTCATGGAGGTCTTGGAGATCTAAAATTGATCAAAAGATGTTTAACACAATAGTAAAAAGTTCTATTTATACTAAACTAGTTACTAGGGTTTACAGAAATGAGTAAATGATGCAGAAATCCACTTTCGGGGCCCACTTGGTGTGTGCTTGGGCTGAGCATTGAAGCTTTCACGTGTAAAGGTCTTCCTTGGAGTTAAACGCCATTTTGTAACCTGTTTCTGGTGTTTAACTCTGCTTTGCAACCTGTTTCTGGCGTTTAACTCCAGAATAGGGCAGAGAGCTGGTGTTGAACGCCAGTTTGCGTTGTCTAAACTCGGGCAAAGTATGGACTATTATATATTTCTGGAAAACCCTGGATGTCTACTTTCCAACTCAATTGAGAGCGCGCTATTTGGACTCCTGTAGCTCCAGAAAATCCACTTTGAGTGCAGGGAGGTCAGAATCCAACAGCATCTGCAGTCCTTCTTCAGCCTCTGAATCTGATTTTTGCTCAAGTCCCTCAATTTCAGCCAGAAAATACCTAAAATCACAGAAAAACACAAACTCATAGTAAAGTCCAGAAATGTGATTTTTATTTAAAAACTAATAAAAATATATTAAAAACTAATCAAATCATACTAAAAACTATGTAAAAATAATGCCAAAAAGCGTATAAATTATCTGATCATCACAACACCAAACTTAAATTGTTGCTTGTCCCCAAGCAACTGAAAATCAAATAGGATAAAAAGAAGAGAATATACTATAAATTCCAAAATATCAATGAAACTTAGCTCCAATCAGATGAGCGGAACTAGTAGCTTTTTGCCTCTGAACAGTTTTGGCATCTCACTTTATCCCTTGAAGTTCAGAATGATTGGCATCTATAGGAACTTAGAATTTAGATAGTGTTATTGATTCTTGAACACAGCTACTTTATGAGTCTTGGTCGTGGCCCTAAGCACTTTGTTTTCCAGTATTACTACCGGATACATAAATGCCACACACACATAATTGGGTGAACCTTTTCAGATTGTGACTCAGTTTTGCTAGAGTCTCCAATTAGAGGTGTCCAGGGTTCTTAAGCACACTCTTCTTTTTGCTTTGGACTTCGACTTTAACCGCTCAGTCTCAAGTTTTTCACTTGACACCTTCACGCCACAAGCACATGGTTAGGGACAGCTTGGTTTAGCCGCTTAGGCCAGGATTTTATTCCTTTAGGCCCTCCTATCCACTGATGCTCAAAGCCTTGGATCCTTTTTATTACCCATGCCTTTTGGTTTTAAGGGCTATTGGCTTTTTGCTCTTACCTTTTGGTTTAAAGAGCTTTTGGCTTTTTCTGCTTGCTCTTTCTTTTTCTTTCTTTTTTTTTCGCCATTTTTCTTTCCCTTTTTTTTCGCAAGCTCTTTTCTATTCACTGCTTTTTCTTGCTTCAAGAATCAATTTTATGATTTTTCAGATTATCAATAACATTTCTCCTTTTCATCATTCTTTCAAGAGCCAACATATTTAACATTCATAAACCACAATATCAAAAGACATATGCACTGTTCAAGCATTCATTCAGAAAACAAAAAGTATTGTCACCACATCAAAATAATTAAACTAGTTTCAAGGATGAATTTGAAACCATGTAGTTCTTGTTCTTTTGTTTTTAGAACAGTTTTCATTTAAGAGAGGTGATGGATTCATAGGACATTCATAGCTTTAAGACATAGACACTTAAACACTAATGATCATGTGATAAAGACACAAACATAAATAAACACAAAGCATAGTAAACGAAAAATAGAAAAATAAGAACAAGGAGATTAAGGAACGGGTCCACCTTAGTGAGGGTGGCGTCTTCTTCCTCTTGAAGAACCAATGGTGTTCTTGAGCTCCTCTATGTCTCTTCCTTGCCTTTGTTGCTTCATCCCTAGTGATTTTGGTGCTCCTATCCTTAGTTGCTCCCAATAGTTGTGTGGAGGAAAATGTATCCCTTGAGGTATCTCAGGGATTTCTTGGTGAGGAAATTTCTCATGCTCTTGTTGAGGTCCATGAGTGGGATCTCTTGTTGTGCAGTCAAATGCTCTACTACTGAGCTATGGACCCTTGAGATGAATCTCTCCATCTCCCATAACTCAGAGGTGGAAGCTTTTGCCTTCCCTTTCCTCTTTCTTGAGGTTTCTCTGGCCTTAGGTGCCATTGATGGTTATAAAAAAATAAAAAGCAATGCTTTTACCACACCAAACTTAAGAGGTTTGCTCGTCCTCGAGCAAAAGAAGAAAGAGGGGGGTAGATGGGGATCCTGTGGGTCCACAGATCCAGTGGGGTCAAGGACTTAGCATCCCTGCTCCAATTAGGCGTGCAAAACGCCCTTATAGTGCATGTCTGGCGTTAAATGCCAGCTTGCTGCTTGTTTCTGGCGTTTAACGCCACTTCCATGCTCTGTTCTGGCGTTAAACGCCAGTCTGGTGCTTGTTTCTGGCGTTTAACGCCAGCTTGATGCTTCTGTTTGATACTTCTTACTGGCGTTTAAACGCCAGTAAGTTCTTCCTCCAGGGTGAGCTATTTTTAATGCTGTTTTTCATTCTATTTTTTATTTTTCAGTAGTTTTTGTGACTTCACATGATCATCAACCTAAAAAAAATATAAAATAACAATAGAAATTAAATAGACATAATTAAAAAACATTGGGTTGCCTCCCAACAAGCGCTTTTTTAATGTCAATAGCTTGACAGTGAGCTCTTATGGAGCCTCACAGATGTTCAGAGCATTGTTGGAATCTCCCAACACCAAACTTAGAGTTTGAATGTGGGGGTTCAACACCAAACTTAGAGTTTGGTTGTGGCCTCCCAACACCAAACTTAAAGTTTGACTGTGGGGGCTTTGGTTGACTCTGCAGTGAGAGAAGCTTTTCATGCTTGCTCTTCATGGTTACAGAAGGAGATCCTTGAGTTTTAAATACAAGGTTGTCCTCATTCAGTTGAAGGACCAATTCTCCTCTGTCCACATCAATCACAGCTCTTGCTGTGGCTAGGAAGGGTCTTCCAAGGATGATGGATTCATCCTCATCCTTCCCAGTGTCTAGGATTATGAAATCAGCAGGGATGTAAAGGCCTTCAACCTTTACTAGCACATCCTCTACTAGTCCATAAGCCTATTTTCTTGAGTTGTCTGCCATCTCTAATGAGATTCTGGCAGTTTGCACCTCAAAGATCCCAAGTTTCTCCATTACAGAGAGTGGCATTAAGTTTATTCCTGACCCCAGGTCACACAGAGCCTTCTCAAAGGTCATGGTGCCTATGTTACATGGAATTAGGAATTTGCCAGGATCCTGTTTCTTTTGAGGTAATTTATGCTTATCCAATGCGTTCAGTTCATTGGTGAGCAAGGGAGGTTCATCTTCCCAAGTCTCATTACCAAATAATTTGGTATTCAGCTTCATGATTGCTCCTAAATATTGAGCAACTTGCTCTTCAGCAATGTCTTCATCTTCTTCAGAAGATGAATAGTCATCAGAGCTCATGAATGGTAACAAGAGGTTCAATAGAATCTCTATGGTCTCTAGATGAGCCTCAGATTCCTTTGGTTCCCCAAAGGGAAACTCCTTATTGGTCACTGAGCGTCCCAGGAGGTCTTCCTCACTAGGATTCATGCCCTCCTCCTCCTCTCTGGGTTCAGCCACACCAAGTAAGGTTATGGCCTTGCACTCTCTTTTTGGATTCTCTTCTGTATTGCTTGGGAGAGTACTAGGAGGAGTTTCAGTGACCCTTTTACTCAGCTGGCCTACTTGTGCCTCCAAATTTCTAACGGAGGACCTTGTTTCATTCATAAAATTTAGAGTGGCCTTAGATAGATCAGAGACTATATTTGCTAAGCTAGATGGATTCTGCTCAGAATTCTCTGTCTGTTGCTGAGTGGATGATGGAAAAGGCTTGCTATTGCTAAACCTGTTTCTTCCACCATTATTAAAGCCTTGTTGAGGCTTTTGTTGATCCTTCCATGAGAAATTTGGATGATTTCTCCATGAGGGATTATAGGTGTTTCCATAGGGTTCACCCATGTAATTCACCTCTGCTATTGCAGGGTTCTCAGGATCATAAGCTTCTTCTTCAGAAGATGCCCCTTGAGTACTGTTGGATGCAGCTTGCAATCCATTCAGACAAATCATATTGACTTACTCAGTCAATATTTTATTCTGAGCCAATATAGAATTCAGAGTATCAATTTCAAGAACTCCATTCCTCTGAGGCATCCCATTACTCATAGGATTCCTTTCAGAAGTGTATATGAACTGGTTATTTGCAACCATGTCAATGAGTTCCTGAGCTTCTGTAGGCATTTTCTTTAGGTGAATAGATCCACCTGCAGAATGGTCCAATGACATCTTAGATAATTCAGACAGACCATCATAGAATATATCCAAGATGGTCCATTCTGAAAGCATGTCAGAAGGACACTTTTTGGTCAGTTGCTTGTATCTCTCCCAAGTTTCATAGAGGGATTCACCTTCTTTCTATTTGAAGGTTTGAACATCCACTCTAAGCTTGCTAAGCTTTTGAGGAGGAAAGAACTTGGCTAAAAAAGCCGTGACCAGCTTATCCCAAGAGTTCATACTATCTTTAGGTTGAGAGTCCAACCATATTCTAGCTCTGTCTCTTATAGCAAACGGGAAAAGCATAAGCCTGTAGACCTCGGAGTCAACCCCATTGGTCTTAACAGTATCACAGATCTGCAAGAATTCAGTTAAGAACTGAAAAGGATCTTCTGATGGAAGTCCATGAAACTTGCAGTTTTGTTGCATTAGAGAAACTAATTGAGGCTTTAGCTCAAAATGTTTGCTCCAATGGTAGGAATTGAGATGCTTCTTCCATGTAATTTGGAATTGGGTGCAGTAAAGTCACCAAGCATCTTCCTTGCATTGTTATTATTTTCGGCCATGTCTCCTTCTTTTTCGAAAATTTCTGTCAGATTTTCTCCAAAGAGTTGTGCTTTGGCTTCCCTTAGCTTTCTCTTCAGAGTCCTTTCAGGTTTAGGATCGGCTTCAACAAGAATGTTCTTATCCTTGTTCCTGCTCATATGAAAAAGAAGAAAACAGAAAAGAAGAGGAATCCTCTATGTCACAGTATAGAGATTCCTTTATGTGAGTAGAAGAAGAAAAGAAATCTGAACACAGAAAGAGGGATAGGGTTCGAATTTTTAAGAAGAAGAGAAGTGTTAGTAGATAAATAAATAATTAGGAGGAGGTGAGAGAGAAGAATTTTCGAAAATAATTGAAAAGAAAAGAAAAATATTTTTGTTTTTATTTTGAATTTTGGTTAGAATTCGAAAATTTTAAAAAGAAAATTGAAGTTAAATTAAATTAAAATTTAAAACAATTAGTTAATTAAAAAGGAATTTTGAAAAAGAGGAAGGTGATTTTCGAAAATTAGAGAGAGAAAATTAGTTAGATAGTTTTGAAAAAAGATATGATTGAAATAGTAAACTTTTAAAATCAAATAAAAAGTTAAGTGGTTAATTGAAAAAGATTTGAAAATCAAATTTTAAAAAGATAAGAGGTTAGAAAAGATTTTGAAATTGATTTTGAAAAAGATGTGATTGACATTTATTTTAAAAAAAAGATTTGAAAAAAAAATTTAAAAAGATTTGATTTTGAAAATTAAAGTTGATTACTTGACTAACAAGAAACAAAAAGATATAATTTTAAAATTTAAAGATTGGACCTTTCTTACTAGGCAAGTAACAAACTTAAAATTTTTGAATCAATCACAGTAATTGTTATCATTAATTTTGAAAATATGAAATAGAAATAAGAAAAAGATTTTGAAAATAAATTTTGAAAATTTTGAAATTATGAAAGAAAAAATGAAAAAGATTTGATTTTTGAAAAAGATTTGAAAAAGATAGAATTTTTAAATTGAAAATTTGATTTGACTCATAAGAAACAACTAGATTTTAAAAATTTTTTGACTAAATTAAACCAAATTTTCGAAAATTTATGAGAGAGAAAGGGAAAGATATTTTTTTTAATTTTTGAATTTTAATGATGAAAGAGAAAAACAATGAAAAGACTCAAAACATGAGAATTCAAGATCAAAATAATGAATGCATGCAAGAACACTTTGAATGTCAAGATGAACACCAAAAACACTTTGAATGTCAAGATGAACATCAAGAACATGTTTTTGAAAATTTTTAAGAAAAGAAAAACATGCAAGACACCAAACTTAAAAATTTTTAATGTTGAGACACTAACAAATTGAAAATGCATAAGGAAAACAAGAAAAGACACTAAACATAAAAATGCAAAGATCAAACAAGGGAGATTATCAAGAACAACTTGAAGATCATAAAGAACATATGATGAATTTTCAAAAATTAAAGAAAATTATAAAAAGCATGCAATTGACACCAAACTTAAAACTTGACACTAGACTCAAACAAGAAACATCAAATTATTTTTTGATTTTATGATTTTATAAATTTTGTTGGTATTTTTTGAAAATTATTTTGAAAAAGAAAATAAGGATTTCAAAATTTCTAATGAGAATTCCAGGAATCATGCAATGTTAGTTTAAAGCTCCGGTCCAGGAATTAGACATGGCTTACTAGCCAGTCAAGCTTTCAGTGAAAGCTCCGGTCCAAAACACTAGACATGGCCAATGGCCAGCCAAGCTTCAGCATACATAGTTCAAGCATGTGAAGAAGAAGCCTCAGTCCAAAAGAATTTAAACATGGCTTTATAGCCAGCCAGGATTCAACATATCCCATGAAATTCTAGAATTCATTCTTAAAAATTCTGAAGCCATAGAATAATTTATTTATTTTATAAAAATATTTTTTTGAAAATTTTTCGAAAATAAAAATAAAAATAATAAAAATAAAAAGCTTAAAATTAAAATAAAATTACCTAATCTGAGCAACAAGATGAACCGTCAGTTGTCCAAACTCGAACAATCCCTGGCAACGGTGCCAAAAACTTGGTGTGGGAAATCGTGATCGTTCATTCCTTGGTAACGGCGCTGAAAACTTAATACGCATGTTCATAATCTTAATTCTTTGTCACAACTTCTCACAACTAACCAGCAAGTGCACTAGGTCGTCCAAGTAATAAACCTTACGTGAGTAAGGGTCGGTCCGACGGAGATTGTCGGCTTGAAGCAAGCTATGGTCACCTTGTAAATCTCAGTTAGGCGGATTCAAATGGTTATAGAGTTTTAATAATTAAAAGATAAATAAAATGTAAAATAAAGATAGAGATACTTATGTAATTCATTGGTGAGAATTTCAGATAAGCGTATGGAGATGCTTTTATTCCTTCTGAACCTCTGTTTTCCTACTGCTTTCATCCAATCCTTCATACTCCTTTCTATGGAAAGCTTTATGTAGGGCATCACCATTGTCAATGGCTACTTCCTGTCCTTTCAGTGAAAATGGTCCAAAATGCGCTGTCACCGCACGGCTAATCATCTCTCGTTCTCGATCCTGCTGGAATAGGATTCAGTAATCCTTTTGCGTCTGTCACTACGCCCAGCACTCGCGAGTTTGAAGCTCGTCACAGCCATCCCTTCCCAGATCCTACTCGAAATACCACAGACAAGGTTTAGACTTTTCGGATCTCAAGAATGGCCGCCAATAATTCTAGCCTATACCACGAAGACTCTGATCTCACGATCAGGAGGCTAAGAGATACACATTCAAGCTTGTTTGCATGTAGAACGGAAGTGTTTGTCAGGCACGCGTTCATAAGTGAGAATGATGATGAGCGTCACATAATCATCACATTCATCATGTTCTTGTGTACGAATGAATATCTTAGAGAAGAAATAGGCTTGAATTGAATAGAAAAACAATAGTACTTTGTATTAATTCATGAGGAACAGCAGAGCTCCACACCTTAATCTATGGTGTGTAGAAACTCTACCGTTGAGAATACATAAGTGAAAATAGGGTAGACATGGCCGAGTGGCCAGCCTCCCATGAAGGTCTTGGAGATCTAAAATTGATCAAAAGATGTTTAACACAATAGTAAAAAGTTCTATTTATACTAAACTAGTTACTAGGGTTTACAGAAATGAGTAAATGATGCAGAAATCCACTTTCGGGGCCCACTTGGTATGTGCTTGGGATGAGCATTGAAGCTTTCACATGTAGAGGTCTTTCTTGGAGTTAAACGCCAGTTTGTAACCTGTTTCTAGCGTTTAACTCTGCTTTGCAACCTGTTTCTGGCGTTTAACTCCAGAATAGGGCAGAGAGCTGGCGTTGAACGCCAGTTGGCGTCGTCTAAACTCGGGCAAAGTATAGACTATTATATATTGCTGGAAAGCCCTGGATGTCTACTTTCCATTGCAATTGAGAGCGCGCTATTTGGACTCCTGTAGCTCCAGAAAATCTACTTTGAGTATCCAACAGCATCTGCAGTCCTTCTTCAGCCTCTGAATCTGATTTTTGCTCAAGTCCCTCAATTTTAGCCAGAAAATACCTGAAATCACAGAAAAACACACAAACTCATAGTAAAGTCCAGAAATGTGATTTTTATTTAAAAACTAATAAAAATATATTAAAAACTAATCAAATTATACTAAAAACTATGTAAAAACAATGCCAAAAAGCGTATAAATTATCCGCTCATCACTCCCACTTAGTTAACCTCTAACTATGAAGGAAAGTCAAGTGGACGAATCAATTTGATTCCTCAAGTCCTAGTCAACTCCTAAGGAAAGACTAGCTTAGAGGGATCCAAATCAACCAACAAATTCCAATTATCAATCAACAAAGGAGTTTGATAACTCAAGAGTCTCTAAATAATCAACCAAAGCCAAAAGGGGAAAAATCTAACTTAAATTAAAAGCATCAATAACATAAACAGAAGAAACAATCATAAATCTAAAATACCTCAAATTGCATTAAAATAGAAAATTAAGTCTAACATGAGAATTCATAAACCAAATTGGAGAATAAATAAATCAACAAGAGAAATAGGTGAACTAAAGGACTAGAACAATTAAGAGTAGAAGAGAAACTAATTAAACTAAGATAGAATCTAAAATTAAGAAAAGCTAATCCTAAAATCCTAAAACCTAAGAGAGATGAGAGAGCCTCTCTCTCTAGAAAATACATCTAAAACCTAAAATTGTGAATGATTGAATGTGTGAATGTATGTTGAGTCCCTGCTTGTCCCCTGGCTTTAGTCTGCGTTTCTGGGCCGAAAACTGGGTCCAAACTCAGCCCAAAATTGCCCTCAGCGTTTTCTGCGATTTCTGCAGGTAGCGCATGTCACGCGTACGCGTCAGTCACGCGTACACGTCGATGGTTATTTTCGCGTGTCACGCGTACGCATCAGGTACGCGCACGCGTCGCTGTACAATTTCGCTTTCACGCATCCGCGTAAGGTATGCGCACACGTCGCTGTAAATTTCTCCAAATCACGCGCACACGTGAGCCATGCGTGCGCATCGATGCTTGCTGGTTGTCTCCTTTATTTCTTGTGTTCCTTCCATTTTTTCAAGCTTCCTTTCCATCCTCTAAGCCATTCCTGCCCTATAAAGCCTGAAAACACTTAACGCACAGATCACGACATCGAATGGTATAAAGAGGGATTAAAAACATACACTTTAAAGGCTTAGAAAGCAAGTTTTCAATCAAAGCACAGAATTAGGAAGGAAAATGTAAAACATGCAAATTCTATGAATAAGTGTGAGTTTAGTGGATAAAATCCACTCAATTAAGTACAAAATATACCACGAAATAGTGGTGCATCAAATCTCCCCAGACTTAAACATTAGCATGTCCTCATGCTAAGCTCAAGGAGACAAAAGAATGAATGGGGGAAAGTAAGACTCATGAGATGCAACCTATGAATGCAACTATATGCTGAGATGATTCTGTCTACTTGGTTAAAAGTAAATAGGTTCTCCAAGATAAAAAAAAATAAATCAGATTCCACTAATTCAAATCATACAGTAAAGACAAGTAAACTTGTAGGAAGATAGCTCATAAAAGCAGGAAACATAGAATCAAGCATTGAACAGTCATTGGTAGTGTATATGCACTCTAATCTCTCAAGTGTCTAGGGTTGATCACTCTACTCTTCTCTAGTCATGCTTTCTAAAACTTTGTTCTTCATATAACCAATCAACAAAAATTTAGTATACTAATGCAAACATCATGAGGTCTTTTCAGGGTTATAATGGGGCTAAGATAAGGGTGAGGATACATGTATGGCCAAGTGAGCTATAATATGAATCTTTGACTAACCTAAGTTCTCACCTAACATACACACACTGTATGTAATTCTAAAATCATGCCTAGCTACCCAAAATTCCCACTTTTGCATCACATACTCATGTACCAAATTTTCTTTAATTTTATCACATATGCATTGATCTTTTATTAAACTTAACATTGGGCTAATTTTGTCCCCTATTTATTTATTTATATTATATATATATATATATATTTTTTCTCTTTTTCTTTTTTTTTTTCTCTTTTTTTGGATTAAAAATATAAAAGTAAACATAACATATCAACGCACATGGATTTTTAATTTTTCTGGTCTCACATGAGTAGTGTTCCGAGGGTTACCTGAAACTGTAGGTCGATCTCGGTCGAGATCTGCGGTGGTGGTCGGGGGTGTCGCGTCCGACTTTGCGGGCCTTGGTAGTGCTGCTGATCCTTGGTCACCGGAGGGTGGTGGTACCTGCAAGAGACTCCGATGCTTAAGTTAGCATGGGCTTTAAGCAGGTTTTTTGTAGAATTAGAGTATGAGTTATTCCTGGGTACTCCAGTGTATTTATAGTAGTGTGGAGTGACCTTTATGGAGATAAGATAGTTATCTTATCTTATCTTATCTATGAGTGAAGTCATCTTTATCTTTAAGGGGAACCGCCTTTATCTTTCTAGGCTTTAGCTGCCTTTAGATTGGGCTGTGTTCCTTCGTTTGGGCCTGCTTTGGGCTCTTTTGACGATTTGGCCGAACTCTTTGTGAAGAGGTCGGTAATGGGCCAGCTTTCCAAGAGGTCAGTCATGGGCTAACCTTCTAAGAGGTCGGTCATGGGCCAACCTTCCAAGAGGTCGGTCATGGGCCAACCTTCTAAGAGGTCGGCCAACCCTGTCCTTTATAGCTCGAACCGATGCATGAACAGTGCCCCTGCTTGAGTTCGGACCTTTCCGTGAGATTGTGCTTTCAGAGCTTCGATTTCTTTGGGGAAGTCGTGCTCAAGCATCCTAACTTTGAGTAGTTTCTCTTTGTGCGAGTCTGGTATTGCCCTTTTTAGTTTGTTGAGAGGACTTTTCTTCTGACTTGTTTGTCTTCACTGCTCGGGCTTTTTAGTCATAATCCAACAACTTTTTTAGGTAGTGTTCCGATGTTGAACCTTTTTATAGTTTGTTTGGATGACTTTTTAGCGCTGTTTTGATTTGTGCTTTTGCCTTTTGAGTAGTGTCTTTTTTCAAGACTTCGTACCTTTCAGAAAAGCATTCCTGGCCTTCCTCTGGCCGTTGCAAGATGTCTTTGTCCCTTTTATGGATCTTTTGTAGAGTGTTGGTACTTTTGTTTTCCGACCTCTTTTTGTTTGTCGAGGTGATCCTTGGGGCTAATTTGTCTGACAACTTTTTAGTGTTCTCGTAGAACCCTTTTTAGTCAGTCTGAACAATTTTGATAGCCTTGTCGTGGAGTCGTGGCTTTTTGGGCAGAACTGTTTCCCTTCTAGCGCACGCTTTTTGTTGGTCCGACTTCTCTTGTCGATCCTTCTTCAGTTATTTTTAGTAATCTATTTTTACTCAGACCTCGTCAAGCCTCTTTCTATGGATTACTTTTTATAACTTTGTCGCTTTGATCGGTTTAGTCTGACTTCTTCTTGTCGGTCCTTCCTGAGTTATTTTTGTAATCCATTTTTATTCAGACCTCGTCAGGCCTCTTTCTATGGATTGCTTTTTATAACTTTTTGTCGCTTTCATCTTGCTGACTTTGTTGTAATCGGACGATGAATTTGGTTTTTCATCTTGCCGACCTTGTTGTGATCGGATGGTGAATTTGATTTTTACCTTGCCGACCTGTAACTTTGTAATCGAACGATGAATTTGATTTTCATCTTGCTGACCTGTAGCTTTCGGGCGATGGATTCTTGCGCTCAGATTAATGCGTCTTGGTAAGAAATTTTTTAGGGAATCTGCAAACGTTTAAACAATAAAATGAGGATATGAATAAGAGTGTGTACATGTTAGTCCCTTCTAAGTCGGACAACCTTTTAGATCTCGGCCTGGCGCCCTTCTTAGATTGCAGGCATGCCATGACCTTGGTAGCTCTCGCTCCTTGAGGTCCATTCAACGCTTTAGTGCTTCCTCTCTAATCCGAGCTCTTTCTCAGACTTCTGAAAGTAGGTCGAGCTCTTCCCTTTGAGTTTGGGAGTTGGTATCTTCGTTGTTCTTCATTTGAGCCGTTTCTCATCTTCTTTTCTGCAGGTTAATCGTTCTTTTCTCTCTCTTTTTTTACTTTTGACAACTATGCATGCTCTTGATGTAAATCTTTGACTTTGTATTTAAGTTTTTGCTCTGAAGAACTTTGGTTCTTTCTGCAAAAAATTTGCGTCTTTGATCATTTGTTGTGACTTTTCTTTTGTCGTTCGCCTTTGAGAAGAATGTGTGCTTTGCTTAGGGTTTTATTGTTCTTCCTGTTTCTTTTCATCGTTGCCTGACTCCTTTTGTACAAAAGTTCTAGCTATTGTTTTGATCTTTTGTTTGAGAGGTGTTCGGACTGTTTGGGTATAGATTGTCGACTTTTCTTCTCTGTGTTCTTGCCCTGTTGTTGCCTCCAAAGGGTGCCCCTGGACTTTCGTGTGAGTCCTGGGGTTTCCCTTTTACTGCTGTATCTGACACTTGATGTTTTGCTGTTATTGTCTGAGTTGTTTCCTTATTTGCCCAAGTTGTTTAGTAGTAACCCCATTTTTCTTTTTCTTACTGTAGGAATATTTGATCTATGTCTTTGATTTAAGAAAATTGTCGTGTCGGTATAGAATTTCCTCAAATAAATGAATTTTCGTTGCAAGTATAGTTCTACACCAACAAACAATCTTCCCAATCAAAAATATTGGTTGTCACAAGTAACAAACCCCAATAAGAATTAACCGAAGAATTTGAACTCCGGACCATCTCACAAGGAATTTCAATGAAATGCTCAATTATTAGCTATGAAGATGTGAGGGGGTTTGATTGATAGAAGGGGCAATAAAATAATTGACAAGAAAAGTAAAAAGAGCAAGCAATTAAAAAGGCAATTAATAAAGAGAGACATTCATAGCAAGGTTTAAGATCATAGGCTTTCTATCCTAGTCATACAATGATTAATTCATCTTATTTAGTCAACTCCAACACATAGGAAGAATGTCAAACAAGACTAATCGATCATATCACAATGATAAACAAGAATTTATCTCATTTTGTCATCTCCAACATTCGAAGAAGGTGTAAGTTATCTTCCATGAGAGAAAGTCAAACAAGACTAGTTAATCTCAAATCAAAAGTCCTAATCAACTCACTAATTGAATTAGCAAAAGATTAGCGTCATTGAAAATGATATTAACTAACAACTCTAGATCACCAACATAAGTTGGGTTTTCATGACTCAAGATTACCTAATTACTCTTTCCAAGCCAAGAATGCTCAAAATCTACTCTAACATCCAACCAAACATTTTATCAAACACTTGGAAGGCATAAAAGGAAAGCATAATAAATGACAAGAAATAGTAAAATCTATCAACTACCAATTGCAAGAAAAGTAAATCAACAATTCAAATCATCAATTAAAAGAACATCAACATTAAATTTCATTAAATGTAAACAAGATCCAACATGAATGTTCATAAACATAAAGAGACATAAAAGTAAAATTGACAAGAGAACTAAGAAGAATAGAGTAGTAGAAACAAGAAATTGGAAAAGAAACAAGATGAAATCAAGAAATCATGCCTAGATCTAAGATGGATTAACCTAACCTAATTCTAGAGAGAAGAGGGAGCTTCTCTCTCTAGAAACTAACCTACATGATGCTATACTACCAAACAATTGCTCCCCTATTTGCCCAAGCATGAATTCTGCATGAAATATCATCAAAAATGAGTTGGGTTGGGCCCAAAGTGCTTCAGAAATTGCTGGGGGCGATTTCACTTTAGTGGGCCATGAGCAGCATCGGCGCGCACGCGTACATGGCGCGTGCGCGCCTCTGTACGCAAAACAAAATATGGCAAATTTTATATTATTTTGAAGCCCTGGATGTTAGCTTTCCAACACAACTAGAACCGCCTCATTTGGACTTATTTAGCTCAAGTTATGGTTGATTGAGTATGAAGAGGTCAGGCTTGACAGCTTTACGGTTCCTTCATTTCTTCATGAGTTCTCCCATTTTGCATGCTTTTCTCCTCATTTCTTCCATCCAATACTTGCCTTATGAATCTGAAATCACTCAACAAACATATCAAGGCATCAAATGGAATTAAAGTGAATTAAAATCACTAATTTTAGGGCCTAAAAAGTATGTTTTCACATTTAAGCACAAATCAAGGGAGAATTGCAAAACCATGCTATTTCATTGAATAAATGTGAGAAAAGTTGATAAAACCACCCAAATTAAGCACAAGATAAACCACAAAATCGGGGTTTATCAAATCTCCCCACACTTAAACCAAGCATGTCCTCATGCTAAGAATAAAGAAGGACAAGAAAAGGGGTATGAACATTTATTCAATGCAAATAAACTATGTGCACCTATCTATATGAATGCAACTAAATGCAAAAATGGTTCTACCTACTTGGTTAAAAGTAAATTAATCTCCAAGAACATATATAAGCAAGTAGGGCTAAGAGTATGATGACTCATGAATACTACCAATTCAAATATCAAAATGAAGTTTAAATAGACTTGCGAGAAGAAAGCTCATGAAAGCCAGGAACAAGGAATTGAGCATCAAACCCTCACCGGAAGTGTATCCGCTCTAGTCGCTCAAGTGTGTAGGGTCGATCACTCAATTCTCTTCTAATCATGCTTTCCATGATTTATTTTTCATCTAACAATCAACAATTATTCAATGCATGCATACATTCATCATGAGGACTTGTTCATAGGTTGTAATGGGGCTAGGGTCAAGGTAGGGATGTATATGAGCTTAAAATTTGCATCTTTGATTAGCCTAAGCTCTCACCAAACACATATAACAACCTATATAATTCTAATACAATACCTAGCTACCCATGATTCCCACTTTTTCACATACTCAGGCATTCTCTTTAGTTCACATTCCATATGCATTGATTTTTATTGAACTTTACTTTGGGGCATTTTTGTCCCCTTTTCTGAAGCATTTTTTTCTTTATATTTTTTTTCTATATTTTTTTTCACATTTTTTTCAAGTATATACAAACGTATCAATGCATATGATTTTACATATTTAATGCATAAGCATGTACCCAATTCCTAAAATTTTCAATAAAAATAAAAATTACACTTTTATCTCAACCAATGTCCCAAGTTTCCCATACCCAAATGATATACACCCTCACTAGCCTAAGCTAATCAAAGATCCAAATTAAGGACATTTATTATTTTTCACTTAAGGGTAGTGATGTGCTAACATTAAGAACAAAAGGGATTAAATAGGCTCAAATTTTGCTAATAATGGTTGATGAAAGGTAGGATATTTGGGTAAGTGAGCTAAATGAAATGATGGCCTCAATCATATAAATGCATGTATACATAGAATAATGGACATAAAGAATCAAACAAATCAAAGATCACAATCATAGAAAAAGAACAACACATACAAGAATAGAAAATAAGTGGTTATAAGATGTAACCACACAATTTGGGCTCAAAACTCACATGCTTGTGTTCTTAGCTCAAAAACCATGTTCCAAAATACATTCTTCAAGCAAATTCAACACAAAAAAATTTTTTTTTTTTCAAATTGGTAGGATGCCCTAAAAACAATTTTTCTTGGAAAAGAAATCATCACCCTAACCAAGTAGTCCTAATCATAAAAAGGAAGTGGTAAAATATATACAAATTCTAACTAACATGCAACCTATCATGCAATGCGAGCAACTAACTAACAAAGGAAATCAAGAATTGGTGTTGAAAAAGGAGATTGTTACCCATGGAGATCGGTCAGACGACCTCCCCACACTTAGAAATTTGCACCGTCCTCGGTGCATGCAAAGAAGAGTAAAGTGGACGGGTTGCTACAATTAATGAGCTCCTTCAAAAGGTTGTTCGGATGGACTTGTTTGTTGCCCCATTTGAAGCTTTTCCATTTTTTTTCTTCTTGGTGGCCAACCTAAAAAGAAAGAAAAAGAAAGAGAATTAAGCCTATAACAAGGATATGAAAGCAATTAGAACATAGGCGGGGGGACTAATGCCAACTAAGAGTAAGGTTCTCACTACATGTTAGCTACGCATGTAAGTGAGAGAGCAATATAGGCAAAGGGCATATCAATTAATACTTGATGCAAGAACAAAGTCAAAGCATAGGTACATGAAGAGTATGTCGAGCATCTAGTTCAAACAAGAAAGAGTGGGTCATGAAAGACATGCAAGTTCATATCAATGCACAAAGAATATAAGAGTCGTACAAGATTAAGCATTGATTTAAAAGTTTCATCACCCAACAATATCAAATAAGTCTAGAAGCACCAAGATTAACCAAGAAATTCTCAACAATTGAGTAAGAGCATTCAACACCATTATGAAAATAAGAAACTTAGAAAAGAAAATAAGACTAAGCTATAAAAACAAGATTAAAATGCAATGAATGAAAATAGGCAAATGCAATAAAAGATAATGGAAGAAAAGAAATTTTTTTTTACCAGCGCGGACGCGTCATGCACGCTTCCGTGCCGATGCGCAGTTTGGCCAAAGGACGCGTACGCGCCATGTACGCTTACGCGCGGATGTGAAGATGGCGATCGACGCAGACGCGTCATGTACGCCTGCGCGTCAGTGTGGGCACAGAATAGGTACAAAATTGGCATAACTCTCTGGAACATGTATCAGGAGGACAGGTAGCGCTATCGGCGCGTACGTGCACAGCGTGCGTGCGCGCGCATTACGCAATTAAAGTCAACGGTGCGTACGCGCCAGGTGCGCGCACGCGCGGGTGGTTTGTGCCTCAGGCATGGTGCTGGCGCAGTGTAGGCGCAACTCTCGGGTCAATGTATGGAGGGGTGAGATTTTGCAATCCACGCGTCCGCGCACATGGCGCGCCCGTGTGGATGGTCGAAAATGCTTGAGGCGCGCGTACGCGCCAGGTGCGCGCACGCGCGGGTTGGTACTCTATTTTTCAAAATTTTTCCAAGTTCTTGCACCAAACCAAGCCTTCCAAACCTCCAAATAGCTACCCAAACACCATAAAACCTTATTTAACATATTAGACTACCAATTATACTCAACAAACTCAACAAAACATGAAATTAAACTAATTACCAATATGTACAAAAGGGAAAAATGAAAAGAATTTACCATGGTGGGGTGTCTCCCACCTAGCACTTTTGTTTATTGTCCTTAAGTTGGACTTATGGGGAGCTCCTCATCAAGGTGGCTTGTGCTTGAAGCTATCCTTGGACATCCACCAATGCTTGAGTCTCCAATAAGCTCCATTCTTCAATTTTAATATCTTCAAGCTTTGATGGAGTTCTTCACAAACCATGAGCTCCTAAATTTGATTCTCCTTGTGCGATCCGGGATCCCACACTTTGTTTTGACACCCATCTTCAAATTGATCATCATGATTCCAATTGGGTGAGAAGTGATCCGAATTCTCAAGTAAACACCAAAGCATCTTCCTAGACCCTTTTAGTTGAGAACTATACCAACCATTGCACTTAGACCTTGAGTTTCCAACCATAAGGAACTTAGAGTGGTGTTTTCAACCACTACACAACTCTCTCTTACTTTTAACTCCACAAAGAGCTCTAAGTTGACCATCATTTTCAAGTAAACCATATTCAAGTGAGAAAGTAAAGCTTAAAGATAAGAATTTTACCCACTTGAATATTGTGTTGGATGATGGTGACTTAGGAAGGGGGACCTCCCCACACTTAGCCAATGTGAGATCCATTCCCTTGTGCTCTTCCCTTGTAACTTCCACCTCTTTGCAAGCTTCTTTAAGTTCAATTACTTGCTCACCAACCTCTTCTATACACCCTTCATTGCCCAAACCATGTGTCGGAGGTTGTGCACGGTCCTCCTTGTCATTAATTTCATAACACAATGAAGGAGATTCATCAATTCCAAGAGACTCATTGGTTGGTGTAGAATCATCTTCAATGATGGAGCTTGCTTCTTGCTCAACCTCTTCTTCTTGGTAGCTCCTTCCAATTCAATCTTTTCTTCATTGCTTACCAAGGGTATGGGAGGTGAGGTATCTTCTTCCTTACCCTCTATGTCAAACCCAGTTGGAGAGGATTCAATTATACATAAGAATTCTTCAATGATTGAATCCATCTCTTGGTCAACCTCTTCAAAGGCTTCAACCAGTTCTTCTGGCTCAATTGTCTTAACTTCCTTCCCTTGTGACAATTCTTGCTTCAACTCCTCTTCTTCACCTTGAAGCTCCAAACTCACTCCCTCACTAAGCCCCTTTGTTACTTCTCCACATTCAACAATGGGAGTTCTTTGATCGCATAGGCTTAGGCGGGAGGAGACCATATTGCGAACGGCTTCCGCTATGGTAGCTATCTTGGCTTCTAACTCCTTGAATTCCTTTTGGTTCTCTTCTTGCCTTTCAATGTAAGAACTAACACATTCTTGGAGAGAATCATCTATTGGAGGTGGTGTGAAAGAAGAAGGTTCATTGTTTGGGAGGAAAGTTTCATAGTTGGAAGTTGGTTTATCTTGGTAAGGGTATGGAGGTGATGTATATTGAGGTGGTTCTTGAGAGTAATTATGTTGGAATGGTGGTGGTTCCATGTATGATTCATATGGTTCATAAGGTGGTTGGTATTGTGGATAAGGATTAGGGTCATAATGAGGTGTTTGGTGGTAGGGGGCTTGTGAGTAAGGTGATGCAAAGTCATGTTGAGGGGATGGTTCATAGGCATGTGGTGGTGGTTGTTGACAATTACAACAAGGATCACCACATCCATTAGATTGATATGCATTAGGATTAGAATTATACCCATAAGAAACCGGAGGAGGTTGTTGCCAATGAGGTTGATCAATCCCTTGAGGCTCCTCCCATCTTTGATTCCCAAATCCTTGATGCATGTTACCATTGTAGTTCCCATTCCCTACAACATAATTTGAGCCAAACTCATAGCCAAAGTGAGGATGAGAATTCATAATAGCAAATAAAAACAAAAGCTAACAAAAATAAGCAACAAGTCCTAAGGCTAACAAAAACTAAGAAATAAGCAAAAAGCAAACATATTCACATATTCACAATAGCCAATAATATAACACCATTGCAACTCCCCGGCAACAGCACCATTTTGATTTAAGAAAATTGTCGTGTCGGTATAGAATTTCCTCAGATAAATGAATTTTCGTTGCAAGTATAGTTCTACACCAACAAACAATCCTCCCAATCAAAAATATTGGTTGTCACAAGTAACAAACCCCAATAAGAATTAACCGAATTATTTGAACTCCGGGTCGTCTCACAAGAAATTGCAATGAAATGCTCAATTATTGGCTATGAAGATACAAGGGGGGTTTGATTGATAGAAGGGACAATAAAATAATTGACAAGAAAAGTAAAAAGAGCAAGAAATTAAAGAAGGCAATTAATAAAGAGAAACATTCATAGCAAGGTTTAAGATCATAGGCTTTCTATCCTAGTCATACAATGATTAATTCATCTTATTTAGTCAACTCCAACACATAGGGAGAATGTCAAACAAGACTAATCGATCATATCACAATGATAAACAAGATTTTATCTCATTTCGTCATCTCCAACACTGGAAGAAGGTGTAAGTTATCTTCCATGAGAGAAAGTCAAACAAGACTAGTTAATCTCAAATCAAAAGTTCTAATCAACTCACTAATTGAATTAGCGTCATTGAAAATGATATTAACTAACAACTCTAGATCACCAACATAAGTTGGGTTTTCATGACTCAAGATTACCTAATTACTCTTTCCAAGCCAAGAATGCTCAAAATCTACTCTAACATCCAACCAAACATTTTATCAAACACTTGGAAGGCATAAAAGGAAAGCATAATAAATGACAAGAAATAGTAAAATCTATCAACTACAAATTACAAGAAAAGTAAATCAACAATTCAAATCATCAATTAAAAGAACATCAATATTAAATTTCATTAAATGTAAACAAGATCCAACATGAATGTTCATAAACATAAAGAGACATAAAAGTAAAATTGACAAGAGAACTAAGAAGAATAGAGTAGTAGAAACAAGAAATTGGAAAAGAAACAAGATAAAATCAAGAAATCATGCCTAGATCTAAGATGGATTAACCTAACCTAATTCTAGAGAGAAGAGGGAGCTTCTCTCTCTAGAAACTAACCTACATGATGCTATACTACCAAACAACTGCTCCCCCTTTGTCCAAGCTTGAATTCTGCATGAAATATCATCAGACATGAGTTGGGTTGGGCCCAAAGTGCTTCAGAAATCGCTGGGGGCGATTTCACTTTAGTGGGCCACGAGCAGCATCGGCGCATACGCGTACATAGCGCGTGCGCGCCCCTGTACACAAAGCAACATATGGCAAATTTTATATCATTTTGAAGCCCCGGATGTTATATTTCCAACTCAACTAGAACCGCCTCATTTGGACTTCTGTAGCTCAAGTTATGGTCGATTGAGTGCGAAGAGGTCAAGTTTGACAGCTTTACGGTTCCTTCATTTCTTCATGAGTTCTCCCACTTTGCATGCTTTTCTCCTCACTTCTTCCATCTAATACTTGCCTTATGAATCTGAAATCACTCAACAAACATATCAAGGAATCGAATGGAATTAAAGTGAATTAAAATCACTAATTTTAGGGCCTAAAAAGTATGTTTTCACATTTAAGCACAAATCAAGGGAGAATTGTAAAACCATGCTATTTCATTGAATAAATGTGAGAAAAGTTGATAAAACCACCCAAATTAAGCACAAGATAAACCACAAAATCAGAGTTTATCAGTCTTCTCGCAAAAACATTGTTGAGATGTCTACTAAGATCTCGGACGGCCTGTCTAACTGGCTGGATTCCATAGTTTTAATGTGTGTTCCTGAGTACTGTGTGCGACTTAGGAGGTTTCATAGAATTTGTAGGGATAAGGATGAGGAGAAGAATCATGAGTTAGTGTCGCCGGACCCTGAGGAGAGGGTTTGTTTTCCTTCCTTGACTCAGGGGGGACGACCCTGACCTGATATGGTTAGGACCTTTTCTTCCTCCGAGATTGATAGATTGATATGGTTAGGACCTTTTCTTCCTCCGAGATTGATGGGTTTTGCAGTGTTTCTTGGATGAGGCTTCTATTATTGCCCCCTGTTTTGGTGCTGGCTAGTTTTGAAAGTGCATCAGCTCAGGCATTCTGTTCCCGAGGTATATGTCGGACCTCATATCCCCCGAATTGTCCGAGCTATTGGTGCTGACTAGTTTTGAAAGTGCATCAGCTCGGGAATTCTGTTCCCGAGGTATATGTCGTTTCTCATATCCCCTGAGTTGTCCGAGTTGTTCTCTGATCTTGTCCAGATACTTTTTCATGGTGGGATCTTTAGCTTGGTAGCTCCCTTCTATTTGTGAGGTGATTACTTGTGAATTATTGAACACGGTAAGCTTTTGAACTCCTTCCTCCTTAGCCAGCCTTAAACCAGCCAGTAGTGCCTCGTATTCAACTTGGTTATTTAGCTCGATTTGGGTTCCCTGATTACTTTCTATAGTTATAACTACGTCATTCTCGGTTTTGTTTGAAGTGTCATCCACGTAGACATTCCATTTTGTGGGAGTTCCCGGGTTGTCAGTGTACTCTGCAATGAAGTCGGCCAGATACTGTGATTTGATGGCTGTCCGAGCTTCATATCAAAGATCAAATTCGGATAACTTGACTTCCCACTATAGGGCTCTTCCAGCTAAGTTTGTTTTTTGTAGGATGCCTTTTATGGGCTGGTTGTTCCGAACTCTGATAGTGTGAGCTTGAAAGTTTTCTATCTTTTGATAGTTTAGTTCGGCCCCTTGTAGAGCTGATAAACCACTATTTTATGGTTTATCTTGTGCTCATTTAAGTGGTTTTTATCAATTCTTTACTCACTTATAAATATAAATTGCATAATTTTATGATTCCTTCCTTATTCTGTGATATAGTTGAAAATATGTTTCCTAGGCCTTTAAACTGTCAATTTTTATTATCCTTTATTACCATTCGATGCCGTGATCTATGTGTTAAGTATTTTCAGGCTTTATAAGGCAGGAATGACTTAGAGGATGGAAAGGAAACGTGAAAAAGTGGAAGGAACGCGAGAAAATGAAGTTTTGAGAAACTAGCAGCGACGCGCACGCATGGACGACGCGGATGCGTGCCTAGCGCCGAACACGAGCGACGCGTACGAGTGACTGACGCGTACGCATGACAAGGAAAATCGCTAAATGACGCGCACGCGTGACCTACGTGTACGCGTGACAGATGCCACGTGCAGAAAGTTGCAGAAAGCGCTGGGGCGATTTTTGGGCTCCTTTTGGCCCAGTTCTAGGCCCGAAAAACACAGAATAGAAGTTGCAAAATGGAGGAATCAATCATTGATTCACACACTTCTCATTATTCACAATTTTTAGGTTTAGATGTAGTTTCTAGGGAGAGAGGCTCTCTCTTCTCTCTCTCTCTAGATTTTAGGATTTCTCTTAGTTTAGGTTTATTTCTTCTCAATTCCAGGTTCAATGTTCCTTTAATTTAGTTTCTCTTCTACTTTTATTTGTTCTAGTGTTCTAGTTTATCTATTTCTCCTATTGATTACTTTATGTTGCTATTTGGTTTATGAACTCTCATGTTTAATTTGATTTTC
Organism: Arachis hypogaea; assembly: GCF_003086295.3. Lineage (NCBI taxonomy): Eukaryota > Viridiplantae > Streptophyta > Magnoliopsida > Fabales > Fabaceae > Arachis > Arachis hypogaea. The sequence continues at coordinate 93,414,384 of NC_092055.1, read as the reverse complement.
TATTTAATGCAATTTGAATTATTTCATATTTATGATAGCCATCTTCTATTTATGTTATTGATGCTTTCAATTTAAGTTAGATGTTTCCCTTTTGGCTTTGGTTAATTATTTAGAGACTCTTGAGTTATCAAACTCCTTTGTTGATTGATAATTAGAATTTGCTGGTTGATTTGGATCCCTCTAAGCTAGTCTTTCCTTAGGAGTTGACTAGGACTTAATGAATCAAATTGATTCATCCACTTGACTTTCCTTCATAGTTAGAGATTAACTAAGTGGGAGTAATGAACAATTCTCATCACAATTGATAAGGATGACTAGGATAGGACTTCTAATTTTCATACCTTGCCAAGAGTTTTCTTAATTATTAGTTTATTTTTCTTGTCATTTACATTCCTTCTTCAACCTTTCAAAAACTCAAAAATACATTTTCTCATAACCAATAATAACTACACCTCCCTGCAATTCCTTGAGAGACGACCTGAGGTTTAAATACTTCGGTTTATTTTTATTAGGTTTGCTTAAGTGACAACCAAAACTTTTGTATGAAAGGATTTTCTGTTGGTTTAGAAACTATACTAGCAATGAGAATTTATTGTGAATTCTTTACTAGCAGAAATTCGTTCGTCAAAATGGCGCCGTTGCCGGGGAATTGCAAACGTGTGCCTTATTATTGGTTATTGTAATATTTGCTATTGCTTGTTTGTTTGTTTTTATTTTTAATTTTTATTAGCTACTATAAATTATCACCCCTGTCTCTATGAGTTTGGTTCCAATTATGTTGCAGGGAATGGGCACTGATGAGCCGAATTCACTCCCCATATAAAAAAGGTGAATCCGTTCTTTTGGCAAGTGCACCAAAATTATCGTCAAGTAATAACCCACAGTGGAGTGGGATCGTATCCACAGAGATTGGTAGATTTGAGTAATTTTAATCAATTGGTGAGTTAGTCAAGCTAAGCAGAATAGATTGTGATTGCAGAATTGTAAATGTGCAGAAATATAAATGACTTAAAAGTAAAGGAAAGCAGCAAATGGCAGAATTGGAAATGGCAAGAAAGTAAAGAGCAGAAACTTAAATGACTTAATTGTAAATGGGAATAGGGAATTGCAGAATGTAAAAGAAAGCTATAAAGAAAATGGAAAATAAGAATAGGAGAATTCATTGAGATCAGGAGATGTTGTCTCTTTGGATTAAATCCAGCTCATATCCTCTTCAATCATGCAACTCATTGACCTCTTGGCAATCATGATTGATTGAACCCCAATCCCTTGGTGACTGATGCCTGGGCATTTTGGCCAGTTTCACTGACCTTTTCTTTACTATTTTAGGGTAGTTTCATACATTTTCTTAGTAAATAAGCAAGTTTTGGGTAAATATTCACTTACATCTTGATTCAAGCAAACATTGTGAACTTTACATGATTTCATGAGAATTATGCATGAATTGAACAATAAAATGGATGATGCATGATCTCATGATTAAGAACCAAGCTTTGATGCACTTTATTTGCTTGATTTCAGGACAAAGGAAGCAAGAAAGAGCCATGTTAGTAGCCACGTTAGTCTAACTAACGTGACCACTAACATGGAATGGGAGCTAGCTTGCAACGTTAATGGAAAAAGTGATCACCAATAACGCCTTTGAAAGCCATCATAGCCCACGTTAGTGGCCACATTAATTACATTAACGTGGAAGCTAACATGGAGGAAAAGGGAAGCTCCAACGTTAGTGGTAAAAGTGAATACCACTAACGTTCCAAAAAAGGGCACACTTGGCCACGTTAAGAGTCACATTAATTACATTAACGTGAACTCTAACGTGGGAGGAACAAGGAATCGCCAACGTTAGTGACACTCACCTTTGTCACTAATGTTGGACTAAGCCAATATTGCCCACGTTAGTTGCCACGTTAATTACATTAACGTGGAAGCTAACGTGGAGGAAGGAATGATCGACCAATGTTAGTGATACTTACCTTTGTCACTAACATTGGAGATGGCAATCACCACCACATTAGTGGTCACGTTAATGCAATTAACATGAGACACTAACGTGGGAAGAAGGGGCGTTTGAAGCGTTAGTAACAAAGGTAAGTGTCACTAACGCTCTCGAAGCTTGGGCATGCCCACGTTAAGGGCCACGTTAGTTACACTAACATGGATCACTAATGTGGGGAAAGGAAGCAAGAAGCAACGTTATTGAAAAAGGTGAATGCCAATAACGTTTGCGAAGGACCAAAAGCCAACGTTAGTGGTCACGTTAGTGCCACTAACGTTGAAGTTAACGTAAGTCAATTAAGGTTTGGAGCGTTAGTGAAAAAGGTTATCGTCACTAACGTCTTCGAACCCAAATTCACACTTAACGTTAACACCACTAACGTCCTAACTAACTTGCTACCATGCCTGACTCACTTTCTCTCTACAAGCAAAGCTAAGCCCAATGAAGACTATAACTGCTTCAACTAAAGATAAAAGGCCCATATCTGAGACTTGAAGAGCCAACTAGAAGATCAGAAGAGTAGTATATATAGGAGTAGTTTTGAACTAGTAAAAGGAGCTTTTTGGCATTTTGGAGAACTACACTCTGTATATTTTACTTTCTCTGCAACTTCTAGTTTTTATTTCAGAATGCACTTTTCATTTTTGCTTTCCATTCCCAGAGCTATGAACAACTAAACCCCTTTCATTAGGTTAGGGAGCTATGTTGTAATTTGATGGATCAATAATAGTTTTCATTATTCTTCTTCTTTCTTTTTTCTTGATTTTACTAGAAAGCTTTCAATCTTCATCCAATTGGGTAGTTGTCTTGGAAAAGAAGCTATTCATACTTGGATCTCTTCGGAACCTTGGAAGAGGAATGAAGAGATCATGCTAGAAATGCTTTCTCATGTTGGACCAAATTGGGGTTTAGATGGATATAGTGACATATAATCCTACCAATACTTTGATTTGGGAATGCATGTGGTATAATCAGTGACCATACTTCATCTCTTCTCATGAGCAATTAAATCAAGGAATTGGGCAATTGTTCAAGTTTAGAGAGATTGGGTTGCCAAGGAATTGGAATCCAATCACTTAAGATTGCAAATGAGATCAATGAATGCATTGATTGAGGAAGAGATGAGAATGAACTTGATCCGGAGAATACAACATCTATTGAGCCCAATGAATCCCCCATTTCTGATCTTACCCATTATCTTTATTATCTGCCATTTACTTTTATGCTCTTCTTCCCAAATCCCCATTTAAGATTTTGCAGTTTACTTTCCGCCCTTTACATTTTGTCATTTATTTCCAGCATTTACATTTTCTGCTATTTACTTTCCCACCATTTAATTTCCTGAAATTACTCAACTCAAATTTCTGCTTCGCTTAACTAGAACATTCCTCTAATTAAAGTTGCTTGACCAATTAATCCCTATGGGATTTGACCTCACTCTATTGTGAGTTTTTACTTGATGACAATTCGGTATACTTGCCGAAGGAAATTTTGTTGAGAGACAAGTTTTCGTTCATCAGTGACTCAATCTCTCAGATCTTGATCTATAGCCAATTCCTTGGTCTAATTGCTCATGAAGAGAGATATGCTTGGTCCCTGATTATACCACACATCATCATAGGTTCAAGTAGAGGGAGGATTTTATGTCACCATATCCAAACACCAAAACCCAGATCCTACTCAAGTGTGAAAAGAGATTTCTAGCATGATTTTATGTTTTCTTTTCCAAGGTTTCCATGAAACCCATTTTGCATTCAACCCCTTTTCCAAGGTGATTGAACACTAGCATGAAGAACGAAATTCCTTCTAGCAAATCAAAGAGAAGATGAAGAGAAGAAGAAATTCACTATCATTAATCCATCAAGTACAACAGAGCTCCCTCTCTCAATGAGAGGAAATTTAGCTACTCATAGCTCAAGGAAAAGTAAGAGATGGAAAAGTGAATCTCACTATGCTTCAACTAATAGCTCAACTGCTTAACCCCTTTTTCAGTACTTTCAGGGAGAATTTATACTACTCCTAGCACTAGCAAATAAAGAAAATACAAAAGTGAAAAGAAAATTCCATTTTGGAGGGAAAAGAAACTCAATAAACGTGATCTCACAGCTGGCGTGTGGTTGGCACTTCAGTGGCGTGCGACGCCTTGCTCTGATTCTGGCTTGGCGTGCCACGCCCAACTCTCAAGTGGCACGTCCTCCCTCATTAGCACCCTAGCGTGCCACGCCTTCGAGCTCAAGTGGCACGCCCAGGGTCTTTTGATCACTTGTGTTAGCCTGGCGTGCCACGCCTTTGAGCCCAAGTGGCACGCCCAGGGTTCTTTAAAGCCTTGGATAGCCTGGCGTGCCACGCCTTCGAGCTCAAGTGGCACGCCAAGGCCTTTTCCCTCTTCTCTTTAGCTTCTGAAAAGTTGAACTAGCGTGGCACGCCCAGGGTCTGGTGTGCCACGCCCCTCATGTGTTTGGCTCTTTTGCTTGGCATGCCACACCCAAAACTCAAGTGTCATGCCCAGGTTTTCTCTTGGTTGATTAGTGATGATGGCGTGCCACGCCTAAGATTCAAGTGGCACGTCCAAGTGATTTTTAAAGCTGGTGTGCCACGCTTTCGATGCCAAGTGGCACGCCTACATAGTTGGCCTTCTACCTCCCTCTCTGGAAAACATAACCAGCGTGCCACGCCCAGAGGTTGGTGTGCCACGCCCAGAGGTTGGCGTGCCACACCCAGCATTCAAGTGGCATGCCCAGTTGAGAATCTTGAGCTGGCGTGTCACGCCTTCGACACCAAGTGGCACGCCCAGCCTTTGCTTTGGCCTTCTTTGTACCTTGTCGTGCCATGCCCAGATGCTCAAGTGGCACGCCCAAGTAAGGGTGGAAGCTTGGCGTGCCACGCCTTCGATCTCAAGTGGCACTCCCAGCCTTTCTAGCCTTCAACCTCTTCTCTAGAATTTTGTACTAGCGTGCCACGCCATACTGCTCAAGTGGCACGCCCATTCATTTGTGGCCTTCTTAGCTTGGCGTGCCACACCTGACTCCTCAAGTGGCACGCCCCAGTGATTTTTAAAGCTGGCGTGCCATGCCTTCGATACCAAGTGGCACGCCCATGGATCAAGTGGTGGGTTAGGCGTGCCACGCGCAGCCTGGCGTGCCACACCCCTTTAGTGGCCTTCATTGTTGCTCTCTGGAAAGTTGTACTAGCATGCCACGCCCAGCTTCTAGCGTGCCACGCCCATATAAATGCTTGGAGAATCCTCTCTGGACTTTACACACCAATGCAAATTTGTGGCGTTTGCTCCACGTGGCATGCTAGTTTCACACGCCCAGCTTGTTTTGTTGTTTTCTTCCACTTTTTGATGTCTTTTTTACCTGAAATTCAGCATAAACTCATTTCAAAGTAATGTACTATAATGTTCATCAAATAATGCATGAATTGCAATGATCTAATGAGATTATGCTCTTTTATGGTCCTTTTTATGGAAGAAAAAAGGGTAGATGATGCAACTCATCAGGCGCTATAATGAGAACATGCATCAAAGTTGGAACAATCAAAGATGGAAAGAGTCACAAGGATTTGATCAACCCTCTTGGCAACAACCCCCTCCAATGCGCTATAACCAACAACCATTATATGATGCATACCAAGACAATAGTTATGGTGGACATTTTCATGACAACCAACCTCCACCAAATTACTATGGTCAAGAGCCATTCCAAGGTGCGTACCAGGACGATGAATATGGTGGACCCCCTTGTAGTTACCAACAAGCCCCACCATATGCTTATGAACCCCCTCCTCAACATAGCTTTGAACCACCACACTCACAAGCCCCCTACTACCAAACACCCTCACATGATCCTAACCCTTATCTACCCAACCAACCACCATATGAACCGTATGAACCATACATAGACCTACCCCCATTCTAACACAATTACCCCCAAGAACCACCACTTCAATATACACCATCTCCATATCCTTATCAAGATGAACCACCTTCCTATCATGAGCCCTTTCTTCTAATAAATGAACCCTCATATCCACCCCAACCTCCGTTGGATAACAACACACTTATCTCTAATCTCATTGGTCTCACCTCTAAACTCTAATATCTTATATCCCGTAGGAACCAACCCTCTACCTCTAATATTCAACCCTCAAGCTTTAGTGCATAACCACCCTCCATGCAAGAATACCCATGTCCATCAATCCAAGAGCAAGATGATCCCAATTATGCTATTGACATGGAACAAGAGAGAAAGGATCGTCTTCGCGAATTCATACTTCATAAAAAGCTAGAGGAGGCCCTAAAGGTGGAGGTAGCAGAGACCCTTGAAGATGAAGGAGTGATTGAAGAATTAGTGAAGGAAAACATCAAGGAGGAGTCTGATTTTGTATTAGAGCAAGTGGAGAAAGCCAAAATTATCACAGAAGAGGAAGTGGTTGAAGACTTAGGAGATGCGGAACCTCCATGGGAAAGTCCAGTCATAGAGCCTCCTTCCAAGGTGTTTGATGTTGATGTTGAGGAGGGTGTACAACCTCCAAGGCATATCATGGTTGAAGACTTTTCTATTTATTGACCACGACTCTTAGTGTTTTGTCTCAAGACAACCCTTTAGTTAGGCTTTCAATTAGCACTCCCAAACCAATTGGCTTTAAGGTGCTAGGTGTTGAAACACCCCTAAGAATTTACTTGCACAGGTCTCTTCTTGACACATCTTCACCACAAGCATCTACTAGGTTCTTTAACTCTTTTTGAGCTTTTTAATGTTTTTTTCCATCCTAGTAGCTGATGCTCAGAGCCTTGGGTCTTTATTGCTTACTACTTCTTAGTTCTATAGATATTCAAGGAACACCCCTTAACCTTTACTTGTCATTCCTTCTAAGACTAGTTACCCTTCATGACTCATTTTCTTTTTAGTTCATTCAAGGTTCTACACTTAGTTCCTTGTCTCTTAGTTTTTGAAGATCTCTCTTGGCCTTAGTCTCTTTTACTCTTGTTCTTGCAACAACTCACAACAACTCTTTGGAAACAAACTATGCTTTTATTGATATTGCAAAAACTTGAAATAACATTGCATTTTCTTTCTTGAAATTAAAAAGGACTCACAAAATACTTCAGGAAAAAAAACTAAGCATTGAAAATAAACTATCCTAATGTTGCAATTATTTAGAGACAGAATTTAAAACATAGAGAAAAAACTTAAACATGATTCAGAAATTAGAGAGTGTCAACCATGGGACTTAACAACCTTGACCTTAACAACCTTGAGCAGCTTCAACTTCAGTTCATTGGCCCTTTGCCTTTGTCTTTCTTCTAGGAAGGGGAGGAGTCATCTTCATCCTTTTTGGAAGATCCCTCTTGTGCCTTAGCATCTTTGGGCTTCCAAAATCCTAGCCTTTTCATGTAGTTCCTTTCATCCTCCTTGTGCTTGGCCAGAATTTCTTCTTGTCTTGCACTCAACTCCTCCATTCCTCGCATGAATGTTGGGTATCCTGGGTTTAGAGCGGCCACAGCATTACACAAGTGATTTAGTTTCACTTGTATGTTAATATCATATTGCCTCCTTGAAATGGTTCTGGCATCATAAAGATGTCTGAACTCAGCAAGGTTCCTCTATTGCCATTTGCCCTGCTCCACTATTTTGTCGAGTGCACTTTGCACCTCCCCCTAATCGAACTGTTCTTGCTGCTCCTTCCTCATGTGCTCCCAACTCCCTTGGAGTTGTTGTATGTTCTGATTCACTTGGTTCTATTGTTGTTGTTGAGTCTCCTTGAGTTGATTGACATCCTCTCTCAGATGGTGTAGGTCTCCCTTCATTTGATGTATGTCCCCTTGCACTTGCTCCTAGTTGAATCCTTCAGGGAATTGTTGGTATTGTTGGTAAGGTGGTAGTTAGAGTGCTAGATGATGTGGTTGCTCTGCTGCCTCTTCTTGTTGTTGTTGTTGTTATCCTTGTGGCTCATGGACATGAGCTCCATGCTCTCTGGCCCTGTGAAGTGGGTGGACAGCTACTACTTTGGCCATCTTCTTGGCAGTGATGGGCTTGTCTTGCTCCACTAGCACTTCATCAATAATTTTTTGCACCCCTGCTTCATCATACAGCCTCTGGATGATGCTGGGGAATGCCAACCTTGAGCTATCTTTGGTGCTTTTCAGCACTTTGTTAATGTTGTTGGTAATTAGCTCCCCAACATTGACATTCTCACCTCTCATGATGCTGTATATGAGCATAGCTCTCTATTTGGTCACCTCTAAAGTGTTGGATGTGGGGATTATGGACCTCCTCACAAAATCCAGCCACCCTCTAGCTTGGGGGCTCAAATCTCTTCTTCTCAATTGGTTGGGCCTCCCATCCTTATCATTTATCCATTGTACATTCAACACACATATTTCATTGAGGATTTTATTAAATCCTGGGTCTTGTTGCTTCATTCTTTTCTCATAGCTCCGGATGGAGGTTGTCTGCTTCACCATCAGCATCCTCTCTATATTGGTTGGGCTGTAATCAATGAACTTCCCCCTCACATAGCTAAGATAGCCACAAGGTTGTCCTGATTGAGGCACGGCATTGGCATAGAACTCCCTCACCAAGCCTTCCACCACCTTCCTTAGTGGGTTGCACAAAAGTGCCCAGCCTCTACTATTTATCTCCCTGTTGATCTTAGGGTGCTCATTCCTCCCCAGCTGGAAACCGACCTCTGGGATGATCCCCCTCTCACTTACCCAACCATAAAACTGGTTTTGGTTGAATAAGGAGAGGAACTTGTACTCATTGAAACCTGAACTTGAGGATCCAGAGATTGGTTCCTTAGTCTTTCTTTTCTTTGATGCTGAGGCTTCTGGTGGTGCCATTGGATTGAGAAAGTGTGTTTGAAGGTTTAAAGAGAGTTAGAGAATGTTGCAAGAGGAAGCAAGCAAAACAAAGTTTTGCTCCAACACTAAACTTAGAGCTTGATTGTCCCAATCAAAAAACAGGAAAGAAGTCGGGAAAGGGGAAAGAAAAGAGGTGAAAAGAAGGAAGGATTTGTGAAGTCTTTTCGTATGTGAATTGAGGTTTGAAGTGTAAGGAGAGGTGGGAAAAGTTGGGGCTTTTATAGGGGTGAAAATTGTGGTTCAAATGGTGGAAAGTAAGGCAATTCAATGTTTTCCCACTTGGGGAGTGGCGCCTAGCGTGGGAAGAGGCGCCAATCCTTATCCCACTTTACTTCCTGTATGTTTTGAGTTTCAAAGTGCAAGTACACTTTGACCTCTTTGCTTTGTGCGCTATCAATCATGTGGGCCCCATTCTCTCTCCTGAAAATAAAACTGAAATCCCATTAGTAATTTGATAAACCCCAATTTTGTGGTTCATCTTGTGCTTATTTTAGGAGATTTTATCACCTTTTCCCACATTTATTCAATGAAATAGCATGGTTTTGTAATTCTCCCTTTAATTATGCTTAAGTGTAAAAACATACTTTTTAGGCCCTTAAATTGGTGATTTTAACTCACTTTAATTCCATTCGATGCCTTGATATGTTCGTTGAGTGATTTCAGGTTCATAAGGCAAGTATTGAATGGAAGAAATGAGAGGAAAAGCATACAAAGTGGAGAATGCATGAGGAAACAAGAATTGGGAATGCATCGCTGGGTGCACAAGCGTACAAGGCGCGCGCGCGCAGAATTGACTTCGCATAGAGACACGCACGCGTACATGACGCGTACGCGCGGATGAAGAAACAGCCAATCGACACGCACGCGCACATGGCGCGTACGCGCCAATACTCGCACGTAACCCATTTAAAGGCAAAACGCTGGGGGCAATTTCTGAGCTGTCCAGACCTAAATCCAACTTATTTCTGAGTGTATTTCATGCAGAATTGAAGTCCAAGCAAGGGGGAGCAATTGTTTGTAGTGTAACATCATGTAGAGTAGTTTCTAGAGAGAGAAGCTCCCTCTTCTCTCTAGAATTAGGGTTCTTAGGCTATTTTGCATCTTAGATCTAGGTCCAACTTCATGTTTTCATCTTGTTTCCTTTATGATTTCTTGCTTCTACACTTTCATTCTCTTATTTTGTGATGTTAATTTTACTTTTATGCTTCTTTTATGTTCATGGACTCATGTTGGATTCGGATCTCTTTAATGCAATTTAATGTTTGATGTTCTTTTAATTGTTGATTTGAGTTGTGATTTACCTTCCTTGCAATTGATAGTTGTTAGATTTTACTATGTCTTGTACATTTACCATGCTTTCCTTTTGTACCCACCAAATATTTGACAAAATGCTTGGTTGGGCTTTAGAGTAGACTTTGAGCATTTTTGGCTTGGAAAGAGTAATTAGGTAATCTTGAGTCATGAAAACCCAATTTAGATTGGTGATCTAGAGTTGTTAGTTAATATTAATTCCATTGACTCTAATCTCTTGCTAATTTAATTAGTAAGTTGATTGGGATATTTGGATTGAGATTAGCTAGTCTTGTTTGATTTTCTCTCATGGAAGATAACTTACACCTTCTTCCAATGTTGGAGATGACGAAATAAGATAAATTCTCGTTAATTATTGTTATTAGTGACTAGGATGGAAAGCCTATGATCTCAATCCTTGCCATGAATGCCTCTCTCTTTATTACTTGCTTTCTCTTATTTACTTGTCTTCTTTAAATACTTGCTTGATTTACTTTTCTTATCATTTAATTTCTTGCCCTTCTATAAACCAAAACCCTTGCACCTTCATAGCCAATAATCATTCACTTCATTGCAATTCCTTGTGAGACGACCCGGAGTCTAAATACTTCGGTTAATTTTCATTGGGGTTTGTACATGTGACAAAACCAAATTTAGTTTGATTTGAGGATTGACTATTGGTTTGGACTATACTAACAACGGAAATATTTTGTGAAATTCCGAACCGGTATGAATCTCCGTATCATAATGACAAAAGAATCCTCCACATTCCTTTTTAATATGGGTGAATAAATTTGCAACTGATGGGTGTCCCTTGGGACACCAAACTTAATCTCATTGCATCATAATAAATTGGGTTCATCATTGGGTTTTTAATGTGTTCATAAAGGTAGAATAATTCCAATCCTTTCATATACTTTTGCTTTCACCCCCCTTTTGAACACAATTAAACCATGTTCATGCTCTCCCCAATATATTAAATGCTTTCAGATTGAGTAGTATTGGGCTTGTTAGATGGTGGTATTTCGTATGATGGTGGCCACACCAAACTTAATCTCTGGTCTTACCTTCAATCATAATTTGTTCAAAGGTAGTAAGCCTAGATTAAGTAAATTGGTGGCCACACCAAACTTAGCTCTTTAGCTAGTTCTCAGCCCAATAGCTCATCATTAGCAAATGTATTCATCAAATTGCATTTTCAGACTAAAAGAAAATAGAATATAAGGGCCTCCTAACTACCAAAACGGATATTAAAATTCCTAATCCACTACCTACAATCTACTTCTAGAAGGCAAGAGAACGCAAATTTTCAATTGAAACTCAAACTATCTAAATTGACAAATCTTTAACTACTTCTAAGAAAGATTAAATCAAAAGGATATAAAGTGTTGGGGTGCCTCCCAACTAGCGCTTCTTTATCGTCACTAGCTTGACGTTCTTCCTTTGTTAGCTGAGGTTGTAGCTCACTCTCTTCTCATCCAGTGAGTCCCCTAGGTAATGCTTGAGTCTATGGTCATTCACAGTAAAGGTCCTTTGTGTTTTGTCTTCCATAAGCTCTACATGGCCATAGGGGAACACCTTGAGGATGGTGAAGGGTCCTGACCATCGAGACTTAAGCTTTCCAGGGAAGAACTTGAGTCTTGAATTGTACAGCAGCACCTTTTGTCCTTCAGTGAACTCCCTCCTTGCTATCTTCTGATCATGTCACCTTTTTGTATTTTCTTTGTAGATCTTTGCACTCTCATATGCTTTATTCCTAAACTCCTCCAACTCATTCAGTTGCATAAGCCTCCTTTCTCCAGCAGCTTGCTCATCAAAGTTCAACATTTTCAGAGTCCAAAATGCTCTATGTTCAAGCTCAACTGGTAAGTGACAAGCCTTACCAAACACCAATTGGTATGGAGACATCTCAATAGGTGTTTTGAAGGCTGTCCTGTAGGCCCATAATGCATCATCCAGCTTCTTAGACCAATCCTTTCTTGCGCTTTCAACAGTTTTTTCAAGGATTCTTTTGAACTCTCTATTTGAAATCTCTGCTTGCCCGTTGGTCTGTGGGTGGTATGGAGTTGCCACCTTGTGCTTGACTCCATACTTAGAGAGGAGTGCTTCAAGTTGCCTATTGCAGAAGTGCGTCCTTCCATCACTGATGAGGGCTCTAGGCACTCCAAATCTACTGAAGATGTTCTTCCTCCAAAAGCTCATTACGACCTTTTTGTCATTTGTTAGAGTGGCTATGACTTCTACTCACTTTAACACATAATCTACAGCCACCAATATATAACTGTTTGAGTATGAGGATGGGAAAGGTCCCATAAAATTAATTCCCCACACATCAAACAATTCTAACTCCATTATGAACCTCTGTGGCATCTCATTTTTCTTGGATAGATTGCCAGCCCTTTGGCATTCATCACATCTTATCACCAAGTCCTTTGCATCTTTGAAAATGGTTGGCCAGTAGAACCCACATTGTAGCACCTTGGCTGCAATTCTTTTCCCACTAAAATGGCCTCCATATGCAGATCCATGACATTGCCAAAGCACTTCTTGTCCTTCCTCATGGGAAATACACCTTCTCAAGATTCCATCAGCACACTTTTTGAACAAATAGGGCTCATCCCAGATGTAGTGTTCAGAATCTTTGATTAGCTTTTTCCTTATATGCTTGTTGATGTTAGTTGGTAGTTCCTCAATAGCCTTGAAGTTGGCTATGTCTGCGAACCAAGGAGTCTCTTGAATCATCATCAACTGCTCACCAGGAAAACTTTCATTCACTGCAACTTGGTGTGCCCCATCTTCTTCTTGTGGAATCCTTCATAGGTGGTCAGCCACCTTGTTTTCTGCTCCACTCCTATCTTTAATTTCAATGTCAAACTCTTGGAGTAGCAGAATCCATCTTATTAGTCTGGGCATGGACTCTTGTTTGGTGAGCAAGTATTTGAGTGCTGCATGATCAGTGAATACGATTACTTTAGAGCCAATAAGATATGATCTAAATTTATCAAAAGCAAAGACAATGGCAAGTAATTCCTTCTCTGTAGGGGTATAGTTCTTTTGATTCTCATTAAGAACCTTGCTAGCATAATAAATGACATGCACCAATTTGTCCTTCCTCTGTCCTAAAACAGCACCCACAGCAAAATCTGATGCATCACACATCAACTCAAAAGGTAAATCCCAACATGGTGGAGTTATAATAGGCGTAGAGGAGAGTTTACTCTTAAGTTCTTCAAAAGCTAGCATGCATTCAGTATCAAAAACAAATGGTACATTAGAGACAAGTAGGTTGCTCAAAGGTTTGGCAACCTTGGAGAAGTCTCTAATGAACCTCCTGTAGAAACCAACATGTCCTAGAAAACTTCTAATTGCTTTGACATTGCAAGGTGGGGGTAATTTTTTAATCACCTCCACCTTAGTCTTGTCCACCTCTATACCCCTTTTTGAGATCTTATGACCAAGAACCACCCCTTCTGTAACCATGAAGTGGCATTTTTCTCAATTTAAAACAAGGTTGGTTTCTTGGCATCTCTTTAGCACCAAGGCTAAGTGGTGTAAGCAGTTAGAATATGAGTTACCAAATACAGAGAAGTCATCCATAAATACTTCAATGAATCTTTCAATCATGTTTGAAAATATGAAGAGCATGCACCTTTGGAATGTTGCAGGTGCATTGCACAATCCAAAGGGCATTCTCCTATAAGCAAAGACAACATATGGGCAAGTAAATGAAGTTTTCTCCTGGTCCTTGGGGTCTACAACTATTTGGTTGTAACCCGAATAACCGTCTAGGAAGCAATAGTATTCATGTTCGGCCAATCTTTCAAGCATCTGATCCATGAAAGGTAAGGAAAAGTGATCCTTCCTGGTGGCTTCATTAAGCTTCCTATAATCAATTCACATGCGCCAACTAGTCACTGTTCTTGTTGGTATCAGCTCATTCTTCTCATTTGGCACAACAGTGATCCCTCCTTTCTTAGGAACTACTTGCACAGGGCTCACCAAGGGCTGTCTGAGATGGGGTAAATCACCCTTGCTTGCCACAACTTTAACATTTTTTTTTTGGACCACTTCATTCATGGTTGGATTCAGCCTTCTTTGTTGCTGTCTTGAGGACTTAGCATCCTCTTCAAGTAAGATCTTATGCATGCACATTGAAGGACTGATTCCTTTTAAGTCTGCAAGTGTCCAACCTATAGCATCCTTGTGTTGTTTCAGTACTTGGATAAGCTCCTCTTCTTGCTCCTTACTCAAGCTTGAATTGATGATCACTGGGTAAATGTTGTTGTCACCCAAATATACATATTTCAAGCTTGGTGATAAGGTCTTTAGCTCTAGTTTTGGTGCCTCCACTTCCTTGATGTCTTTGGGGTTCAATATGATTGAATTCTCCATGGTTCCTTGTGGTAGTTCTCTACTTGATACTTGCTGCTCTAACTCAATAGTTTCTTCACATTGTTCTTCTTCCAAAACTCCTTGAACTATTTGTTTTATGGTGTCTACCATCATGCATTCTCTTATGGATTTCTTGGGGTAACTCATTGCCTTAAAGACATTGAAGACCATCTTCTCTTCATGTAATCTCAAGACTAATTTCCCTTTTTGCACATCAATGATGGCTCTAGCAGTAGCTAGGAATGGCCTTCCTATGATGATTGATGTGTTAGTCTCTTCCTCCATATCCAGCACAACAAAGTCAGCTGGGAAAATGAACTCTCCCACCTTCATCAACAAGTCTTCCACTACCCCATGTGGGAACTTGAATATTCTGTCAGCCAACTGGAGTGTCATTCTTGTTGGCTTGGCTTCCTCAATCTTTACCCTCTTCATCATGGTTAGGGACATAAGATTGATGCTAGCTCCCAAGTCATACAAGGCCTTCTCGATGTTGATATCCCCTATGATGCAGGGGATTTGGAAACTCCCTGGGTCTTTCATTTTTTGGGATAGCTTCTTTTGTATTATGGTACTACATTTCTCAGTTAGCATTATGGTCTCTTTTCTCCCCAGTTTCTTTTTCTTGTCATGAGCTCCTTTAGAAATTTGGCATAGAGTGGCATTTGCTCCAATGCCTCAGCAAATGGTATGTTGATTTGGAGCTTCTTGAAGATCTCTAAGAATCTAGAGAACTGGCCATCCTTCCCATCCTTCCTCAGCCTTTGTGGATATAGTGCCTTTGGCACATAAGGCTTCAAGACTGGCTTTGGTGAGGATGGGGCAAGGGTCTCCTCTTCGTCTTTATTTTCAAGCTTTTCTGCAGCTCCTTTTTCTTGGTTACTCTGGCTTGGGGTTGCTTCTTCTACAACTTTTCCGCTTCTAAGTGTGATGGCCTTACATTTTCCTCTTGGGTTAGCCATGGTATCACTGGGAAAGATATGTGTAGACATAGGAATTTACTTGGATAGGATCCCCACTTGTGCTTCTAATTTTGAAATAGCTGCGCCTTGATTCTTTAGATTTGATTTGTACTCTTCTTGGTTGGCATCTATCCTCTTGTCATCTTGTGTTTATCTCTCCAAAAGAGTGGAAATAGCTCCTGTCAGCTGTGATGACAGTTATGCTATTGCAGCTTCTACTCTCTCAAAGTTGCTCTTGATCTCACATGGTTGCATGGTTGAGGTTGATATGTTTTGATGGTGGTTGTTGTGTATTTGCTGAGTGGAATGATATGATGTGTTTTATGCATTGTGGTAGGTCTGTTATTGCTTGATTGATGGTTGGGGTTGTGATTGTGGTATTGATTGGCTTGGTATGACTGGGTATGATCTTGATTGTGGCTTTGTTTGTTCCCCCACCCAAAATTTGGGTGGTTCTTCCAACCTGGGTTGTATGTCTTGGAATTCGGATCATATGGTGGTCTAGAATTGTTCACATAATTAGCTTGCTCTCATTCACCTTCAACCTCTAGTGCATCTCCTTCTTGTTGAGGGACTTGGGCTTGAATGGCTGAGACTTGATTACTCTCCATCTTCTTGGTCAAGGCTGCTAGTTGTGCAGTGATCAATTTATTTTGAGCCAGTAGGGCATCCATTGAATTGAGCTCTATTACTCCTCTCTTTTGAGTTCTGTCTGAAGCATAGAAGTACTCATTCTCAGCAACAGTCTCTATGACATCTATGACTTCTTCAATGGTTTTCTTCTTATTGAGTGAACCTCCAAAAGAATGATCTACTGCTTGCTTTGACTCATATGACAGCCCTTCATAGAAGATGTGTAGTTGCACCCACTCATTGAACATATCTGGTGTGCATTTCCTTGTCAAATCTTTAAACCTCTCCCAGGCCTCATAGAGTGTTTCACCGTCTTGTTGTCTGAAAGTTTGCACCTCAGCTCTCAACCTGTTGACTCTCTGTGGAGGGTAGAATCTTGCTAGAAATTTGTTTACAACATCATCCCATGTGGTTAAGCTCTCTTTGGGAAATGCTTCCAACCACTTTGCTGCCTTATCTCTGAGTGAGAAAGGGAACAAAAGTAGCTTGTAGGTGTCAGGGTGCACACCATTGGACTTTACAGTGTCACAAATCCTCAAGAATGTAGTGAGATATTGGTTTGGGTCCTCCTGGGCTCCTCCTCCATATGAACAATCATTCTAGACAAGTGTGATGAGTTGAGGTTTTAACTCAAAGTTGTTAGCATGGATTGTTGGTTTGAGAATGCTACTGCCACAGTTTTCTGGATTTGGGTTGATGTAAGAGCCTATGACTCTCCTCTCTTTCCCAACATGATTCGCAGCATCTCCTCCAACATTGTCTTGCACTTCGTCATCCATGGTGGTTCTCAGATCTTCCTCCACTGGTTCCTCTCCAACTATGCCCTTGCCTCTTGCTTCCCTCCTTAATCTAAGGAAGGTCCTCTCAGGTTCACTATCAAAAGAGGATAAAGTTTTTCCCCTTGTACCTGTCATGCATTCAACAAACAGCAAGTAGAGGACAAGTGAAAGAATCACTATAGTTAAGGTTAGTGGTTAACTTGGTTGATGCAATTAATCAAACAATTAGAAGAATGGAAATATGAACAATGAATAGCTAAAATAATCAAAGTAAAAATAAGGAAAACAGAGTGGACAGAAAAATAAAGAGCTAAAAAAGAAAATAACAAGGGAATAAAAAATGCTTAATCTAGCTCTCCAATCAATTTAATCATTGTCAAATTCAAACCAATCCCCGGCAATGGCACCATAAAACTTGATGAGCCGAATTCACTCCCATATAAAAATGGTGAATCCGTTCTTTTGGCAAGCGCACCAAAATTATCGTCAAGTAATAACCCACAGTGGAGTGGGATCGTATCCACAGAGATTGTTAGATTTGAGCAATTTTAATCAATTGGTGAGTTAGTCAAGCTAAGTAGAATAGATTGTGATTGCAGAATTGTAAATGTACAGAAATATAAATGACTTAAAAGTAAAGGAAAGCAGTAAATGGCAGAATTGAAAATGGAAAGAAAGTAAAGAGCAGAAACTTAAATGACTTAACTGTAAATGGAAATGGAAAATTGCAGAATGTAAAAGAAAGCTATAAAGAAAATGGAAGATAAGAATAGGGGAATTCATTGAGATCAGGAGATGTTGTCTCTTAGGATTAAATCCAGCTCATATCCTCTTCAATCATGCAACTCATTGACCTCTTGGCAATCATGATTGATTGAGCCCCAATCCCTTGGTGATTCAATCTCTCAGATCTTGATCAATAGCCAATTCCTTGGTCTAATTGCTCATGAAGAGAGATATGCTTGGTCCCTGATTATACCACACATCATCATAGGTCCAAGTAGAGGGAGGATTTTATGTCACCATATCCAAACACCAAAACCCACTCAAGTGTGAGAAGGGATTTCTAGCATGATTTCATGTTTTCTTTTCCAAGGTTCCCATGAAACCCATTTTGTATTCAACCCCTTTTCCAAGGTGATTGAACACTAGCATGAAGAACAAAATTCCTTCTAGCAAATTAAAGAGAAGATAAAGAGAAGAAGAAATTCACTATCATTAATCCATCAAGTACAACAGAGCTCCCTATCTCAATGAGAGGAAATTTAGCTACTCAAAGCTCAAGGAAAAGTAAGAGATAGAAAAGTGAATCTCACTATGCTTCAACTAATAGCTCAACTGCTTAACCCCTTTTTCAGTACTTTCAGGGGGTATTTATACTACTCCTAGCACTAGCAAATAAAGAAAATACAAAAGTGAAAAGAAAATTCTATTTTGGAGGGAAAAGAAACTCAATAAACATGATCTCACAGCTGGCGTGTGCTTGGCGCTTCAGTGGCGTGCCATGCCTTGCTCTGATTCTGGCTTGGCGTGCCACACACAACTCTCAAGTGGCACGCCCTCCCTCATTAGCATCCCTGGCGTGCCACGCCCTCGAGCCCAAGTGGCACGCCCAGGGTCTTTTGATCACTTGTGTTAGCCTGGCGTGCTACGCCTTCGAGCCCAAGTGGCACGCCCAAGGTTCTTTAAAGCCTTGGCTAGCCTGGCGTGCCACGCCTTCGAGCTCAAGTGGCATGCCTAGGCCTTTTCCCTATTCTCTTTAGCTTCTGGAAAGTTGAACTAGCATGGCACGCCCAGGGTCTGGCATGCCACGCCCCTCATGTGTTTAGCTCCTTTGCTTGGCGTGCCACGCCCAGAACTCAAGTGGCATGCCCAGGTCTTCTCTTGGTTGATTGGTGATGATGGCGTGCCACGCCTGAGACTCAAGTGGCATACCCAAGTGATTTTTAAAGCTGGCGTACCATGCTTTCGATGCCAAGTGGCACGCCCACGTAGTTGCATTCTACCTCCCTCTCTGGAAAACATAACCAGCGTGCCACACCCAGAGGTTAGGGTGTCACGCCCATCATTTGCCTTGGTTCCAGTAGCTGGCGTGCCACGCCCAACATTCAAATGGCATGCCCAGTTGAGAATTTTGAGTTGGCGTGTCACGCCTTCGTCACCAAGTGGCACGCCCAGCCTTTGCTTTGGCCTTCTTTGTACCTTGGCGTGCCACGCCCGGATGCTCAAGTGGCACTCCCAAGTAAGGGTGGAAGATTGGCGTGCCACGCCTTTGATCTCAAGTGGCACGCCCAGCCTTTCTATCCTTCAACCTCTTCTTTGGAATTTAGTACTAGCGTGCCACGCCATACTGCTCAAGTGGAACGCCCATTCATTTGTGGCCTTCTCAGCTTGGCGTCCCACGCTTAACTCCTCAAGTGGCACGCCCCAGTGATTTTTAAAGCTGGCGTGCCACGCCTTCGATACCAAGTGGTACGCCCATGGCTCAAGTGCTGGGTTAAGCGTGCCACGCCCATCCTGGCGTGCCACACCCCTTTAGTGGCCTTCATTGTTACTCTCTGGAAAGTTGTACTGACGTGCCACGCCCATATAAATGCTTGGAGGATCCTCTCTGGACTTTAGTACTGGCATACCAGGCCCAGCTTCTGGTGTGCCACGCCAATGCAAATTTGTGGCATTTGCTCCAAGTGGCATGCCAGTTTCACACGCCCAGCTTGTTTTGTTGTTTTCTTCCCCTTTTTGATGTCTTTTTTACCTGAAATTCAGCATAAACTCATTTCAAAGCAATGTACTATAATGTTCATCAAATAATGCATGAATTGCAATGATCTAATGAGATTATGCTCTTTTATGGTCTTTTTTATGCAAGAAAAATGGGTAGATGATGCAAGTCATCAGGTGCTATAATGAGAACATGCATCAAGGTTGGAACAATCAAAGATAAGAGGAGCCACAAGGATTTGATCAACCCTCTTGGCAACAACCCCCTCCAATGCGCTATAACCAACCACTATTATATGATGCATACCAAGACAATAGTTATGGTGGACCTTTTTGTGACAACCAACCTCCACCAAATTACTATGGTCAAGAGCCATTCCAGGGTGCGTACGAAGACGATGAATATGGTGGACCCCCTTGTAGTTACCAACAAGCCCCACCATATGCTTATGAACCCCCTCCTCAACATAGCTTTGAACTACCACACTCACAAGCCCCCTACTACCAAACACCCTCACATGATCCTAACCCTTATCCACCCAACCAACCACCATATAAACCATATAAACCATACATAGACCCATGACACAAGGATTTATACCGGTTCAGAATTCCACAAAATAATTCCGTTGCTAGTATAGTCCAAACCAATAGTCAATCCTCAAATCAAATTAAAATATGGTTGTGTCAAAGAACAAACCCCAAATAAGAATTAACCGGAGTATTTAGACTCTGGGTCGTCTCACAAGGAATTGCAATGAAGTGTATGATTATTGGCTATGAAGGGGACAAGGGGTTTTGTTTATAAGAGGCGGAAAATAAATGAGAAGAAAAGTAAATCATGCAAGTATTTAAAGAAGACAAGTAAATAAGAGAAAGCAAGTGATAAAGAGAGACATTCATGGCAAGGATTGAGATCATAGGCTTTCTATCCTAGTCATACATTGATTAATTCATCTTATTTAGTCAAATCCAACAAATGGAAGAAGGTATCATGTCATCTTCACATAGGGAGAAAGTCAAACAAGACTAATTAATCATGTCACAAATATAAATAAGAATTTATCTTATTACGTCATCTCCAACATTGGAAGAATGTATCATATCATCTTCCATGAGAGAAGTATAATAAGACTAGCTAATCTCAATCCAAAAGTCCTAATCAACTTACTAATTAAATTAGCAAAAGATTAGTGTCAATAGAAACAATATTAGCTAACAACTCTAGATCACTAACAAAAGTTGGGTTTTCATGACTCAAGATCACCTAATTACTCTTTCCAAGCCAAGAATGCTCAAAATCTACTCTAACATCCTTCCAAGCATTTTATCAAACACTTGGAAGGCATACAATGAAAGCATAGTAAAAGTGCAAGAAATATAAATCTACCAACTACTAATTGCAAGAAAAGTAAATCACAACTCAAATCAACATCAAAAGAACATCAAACATCAAACCTTATTAAAGAAAAATCCAAATCCAACAAGTGTTCATCAACCACAAAAAGATGCTCAAAAGAGAAATTAACAAGAGAATCAAGAAGATTACATCACTAGAGCATGGAAACGTAGAAGAAACAAGATGAAAGCAAGAAATTAAACATGGATCTATGATAATCTAACCTAAACCTAACTTAATTCTAGAGAGAAGAGGGAGCTTCTCTCTCTAGAAACTAACCTACATGTTGATAATGCTACAAACAATTGCTCCCCCTTTGCTTGGACTTCAATTCTGCATGAAATACACTCAGAAACAAGTTGGATTTGGGCCTGGGTAGCTCAGAAATCGTCCCAGCATTTTGTCTTCAAGTGGGCCACGTGAGAGTATCGGCGCGTGCGTGCCATGTGCGCGTGCACGTTGCTGGCAAATACTCAACCCGCGCGGACGCGGCATGTACGTGAGCGCGTCCATAGGCGAAATCACTTTTGCGCGCGTGCGCCTGGTGCGCGTGCGCGTCCTTTGGTGCATTCTCAATCTTTGTTTCTCCATGCATTATCCCTTTATGTATGCTTTTCTCCTCATTTCTTCCATCCAATACTTTCCTTACAGACCTGAAATCACTCATCAAACACATCAAGGCATCGAATAGAATTAAAGTGAATTAAAATCACCAATTCAGGGCCTAAAAAGCATGTTTTTACACTTAAGCAAAATTCAAGGGAAAATTACAAAACCATGCTATTTCATTGAATAAATGCAAGAAAAAGTGACAAAATCCCCCAAAATAAGTACAAGATAAATCACGAAATCGGGGTATATCAAATCTCCCCACACTTAAACTAAGCATGTCCTCATGCTAGAATCAAGAAGAAGCAAAAGGGTATTAACATTTATTCAATGCAACTAATAAATGTAATCTATCTACATGATGCAATGGCTTAGTCAAAATAAATCAACCTCCAAGAATACGCATATAAGCACAAGGGCTAAGGTATTAGCAATCAAGCAAACCACAATTGGATTGAATCATTGAAAGAGTTCCCAAACTTGCAAGAAAAGATGATCATGGGTGGAAACATGTAGTTGAGCGATTGAACCCTCGCCGGATGTGTATCCGCTCTAAGCACTCAAGTGTATGGGGTTGATTCACTCAATTCTCCCCTGATCATACTTTCCAAGATTTGTTTTTCATCTAACAGTCAACAATTACTTTATGCATGCATACAAATATCATGAGGTCTTTCCCATAGGTTGTAATGGGATTAGGGTTAAGGTAAGATGCATATGGTCAAGTGAGCTTGAGATTTGAATCTTTGATTAGCTTAAACTTCCCACCTAACCTATGACAGCCTACATAATTCTAAACAAACCTAACTACCCATTCTTCACTTTTCTCACACACTCATGTACTCTCTTTTTGATCACCACACCTATGCATTGACTCTTATTTAACTTTGAGCTTTGGGGCATTTTGTCCCCTTTTTATTACTTTTTTTTTTCTTTCTTTTATATATGAGAAATTTATTAAAAAAAATTTTATTTTTTTATTTATATATATATATATATATATATATATATATACAAGAGCATCAATTCATATGGTTTACACATGATTAATACATGAATATATACCCAATTCCCAATATTTTTCAACAAGAAACATAAACACATTTTTATCTCTACCCAATATTCTCAACTTTCCCAAAATCAGATGATAAACACTCTCACTAGCCTAGGCTAATCAAAGATCCAAAATAAGGGATATTTATTGTTTTTTTTTTTTCGCTTAGGTTTGTAATGTGCTACAATTAAGAACAAATGGGTCAAGCATAGGCTCAAAATTTGGCTAACAATGGAAGATAAAAGGTAGGCTATTTGGGTAAGTGAGCTATTTGAACAATGGCCTCAATCATATAAATGCATGTATACACAAATTAATGGACATATAGAATTAAACAAATCAAGGATTAAAATCATAGGAGGAGAATAATGCACACAAGAATGGAAGTAAGTGGTTATGTATGATGCAACCACACAATTAGGCTCGATTCTCACATGCTTGTGTTCTCAGCTCAAAACATGATCCACAAGTATATAGCTCAAGCAAGTTCTAAAAAAAATTCAACCAATTGGGGTGGTGCCCTAAAAATGAATTTCTTGAAAATTTTCATCATATTGACTACGCTTATCCTAACGCAACATTGTGATTTAGAAAATTTTAAAAATTCTCCTAGTTTACCCCTTTTTCAATCAAAATGCATTTCTTATATAAAAAGGGTTGACTAGATTTTTAGCAATCCAGAAATTATTTTCTAATCACACTCAACAACTAAGATGCAAAGCATATATATATATATATATATATATATATATATATATATATATATATATATATATATATATATACTAAGAGTGTGTACAACCAAAATAAAAGTATCTACAATAGCATAAATATGTACAATAATTCCAAAATGATCTAAAACATAAAGCGCAGAATAAAACAAAATAAAGTAGTAGCGAATAGAGATAAAAGTCTGAAAGTTCACCACATGGATGCAAACACCAGTCACGAACGGTGACCTCCCCACACTTTAGAATTAAGCATCGTCCTCGATGCTACTACTGAAGCTCGGGATGAGGGTCAACAATCGCATCAGGCTGTGGCTCATGCTCAGGCTCGGGCTGTAGGACTGGAGGTGGTACTGGCTGTGGCTCAGGTACTGGTTGTGGAATGTCGTGCTGGACCTCAGGAGAGAGAGAGCTGAGACAGAGAGGGGTCGAGTGGAGTGAGAGAGAGTGAGAGAGTGGAGGTTACGCGGTGATGGCGGTGGTGGTCGTGGTCGCTCGCCGGAGGGCAGCCACTGATTGCTGAACAGAGGGGGGAGGTGTTGGTGGAAGAGAAATGGAACGTTGGGGACGAAGGGGGTGTTGCGCGAATGCGCTAGAGCTTCGCGTCTCTAGTTAAATGGAGTTTTTAAATCCACGCGAGCGCGTACCGTGCGCATCCGCGTGGGTGATAGAAATAGGGAGATGGCGCGAAAGCGCCATACGCGCCTACGCGTATATGGGCGAGTTAAGGGTTGGCGCGGACGCGTACAGTGCGCGTCCGCACGGGTATGCTGGGCCAGAGGCACAAAAGAGGCCCAGAGTTGGCACAACTCTCGGGTCCCTTGGCCTGAGTGATACTAAAACACATCGACGCGGGCGCACACTGTTCGCGTTCGGGTGGATGGTATGAGCTTATGGAATGGGCGCGGAGGCGCGAAGTACGCCAACGCGTGTATGAAGAAACAGGGAGTGGCGCGAACGCGTACAGCGTGCGTCCGCGTGGATTGAGACACAGAGTTGGCCCAAAAGTGGCACAACTCTCTGGTCCTTGGCCCAGATAGTTGAAATGAACAGCCTACGCGCGCGCGCTTTGCGCTTGCGCGTAGGTTGGTTTTTTTTTATGAGCGTCAAAGAGAACTCATAACCTTCCCATTCTTCTCTGAAACTCTAAACTAGCTAAGATGCAAGATTAAGCATATTTTGAAACATAGGGGATTCTTCAAATAACTTGAGAAAACTTGCAATTCAAGCAAAAACTCAATTCAAAGAATTATCCCTTATTAAAGCATGGAATGTATAAACACCTTAGCAAGCAAATGGAAATATACCAAGAAGTAAAGAAACTATATACAATGGAACCCAATTCATTCACTCATTATATCTACAAGAGAATGGAAAGAGTTTACCATGGTGGGGTGTCTCCCACCAAGCACTTTTAGTTTAAGTCCTTAAGTTGGACATTAGGAGGCTTCTTGTCAAGGTGGCTTATGCTTGTGTTCATCCTTGAACCTCCAAGAGTGCTTGTCCTTCATTTGGTTGTCAGAAGTTCCAACCTTCTTCATTAAGCTTTGGTGAGGTCCTTTCCAAGACGTGAGCTCCCGAGATTGACTATCATAAGATAATCCAGGATCCCATATCTTGTCCTCGCACCCATCTTCTAGTTGATTGCCTTGACTTTGTTCGGGCGACGAGAAAACAGAATTCTCGTGGAAGCACCAAACTACTCTCCTAGACCCAATTAATCGAGCATTACACCAACCCATGCTCTCCAATTTCGAGCTTCCCACCATAATGAGCCTAGATTTAGAACGCCAACTACCAAACATCCTCCTCTTTCGCTTAATTCCACAAAGCATCCTAAGTTGGCCATCCGTTTCAAGCAAACCATACTCAAGTGGGATAGTAAAGCTGAGAGTTAGAAGTTTTACCCACTCAAGTGAAGGATTGGATAACCAACTAGGTGGGGAAGTTCCCAAAGATCTTGATAAAGCATGCTCTACTCCCGTCCATCCTCTTCTAGAGGTTTTCACCACTTGGCGAGGTTCTTCAAGTTCCTCCTTATGCCGAGCTTCCTCAAGTTCACATCCTTCTTCACCAATTTCTTCTATTTCTTCCCCATCACTCTCATCATAGATAGGAGGTAAAGTAAAATCTACCTCATCATCGAATCTAGACATTTTGGGGAAGGACTCTTCAAACTCGGACGGATCATATGTTGATTCGGAATCATCATAGATAGGAGCGCTTGTTGCTTGGAATACTTCTCCTAGTTCTTCATCTTCAGTAGGCCTTGGAGGTTTCAAGTCTTCCTCAACCTTGCTTTCTAATCCACTGGGGAAGGGTTCAACAAGATCATCAAGGGGGTTGATCAACATGGGTAAAAAATCACTAGTGATGGAACCTACTTCTTGATCAATTTTCTTCGACTCTCTGTTTACTTCTGCAACATTACTCTTTTCTTTGACATCCCCTTCAAGCTTCTTGGAAGAGGGTTCTTCAATTCGAGATTCCTTTATGTGCTCAACGTATCCCAAACATCCATCCACTACTTCTTTTTGTTCGCTAATCTCTATCTTCTCCCCTTGTTGTCCTTCCTGCTTCAATTCTCCTTCCTCACCATGGAGCTTCAAGCTCATACTCTCACTAAGCTCCTTGATTATTTCTCCACATTCAACAATGAGGGTACTTAAAGTGCATGAACTCAGGTGAGACGTTAAGTGATTCACGGCTTCTACCATGCTAGCTATCTTTACTCTTAGCTCCTTAAACTTAGTTTCATCCTCCTCTTGCCACCTTAAGATGCGAGATTCAAGGTCTCTCAGTTCTAATATGAAGGCTTCGTCGGGAGGTGGTGGTGGAAGAGAGGGTTCTTCGGTTAAGGGAAGATTGTTGTAATCGGAAGGTGGTTCGTGTTGGTGGAGTTCTTGAGGTGGTGTGTATGGAAATTGTGGTTCTTGGGGATATTGGTATTGGGATGGTGGTCATTCCATATGTGATTCGAACGGTGGTCGATATGGTATGTATGAGTTATGGTCATGTAGAGTGGAATGGTGGTGTGAGGCTTGTGAGTATGATGCATGGCTATATTGAGGAATGGGGTCACATGCATATGATGATTGTGGTTGACAACCACAACAAGGGTCATCACACACATTGAACTAGTGTACGTTAGGATCGGAATTATACCCATAAGAGTTCGTAGGAGGTTGTTGCCATGAAAGTTGTTCATAAGCTTGAGGTTCCTCCCATCCTTGATTCCCGAATCCCTGATGCATATCCTCATTGGAGCTTCCATTTCCTACAACATAGTTTAAACTATACTCATAGCCAAAAGGATGAGAATTCATAATGAAATAGAAAATAAAGACAAAGGGCAATAAGAAATAAAGAAGATAAAATCCTAACTAGCAAAAACTGGCAAACAAACCAAAGTTCAAGCTATTCACAATATGTACAATAGCCAATAACATAGCACCATTGGCTCCCCGGCAATGGCGCCATTAATTTGACACAAGGATTTATATCGGTTCGGAATTCCACAAAATAATTTCGTTGCTAGTATAGTCCAAACCAATAGTTAATCCTCGAATCAAATTAAAATTTGGTTGTGTCAAAGAACAAACCCCAAATAAAAATTAACCGGAGTATTTAGACTCCGGATCGTCTCACAAGAAATTGCAATGAAGTGTATGATTACTGGCTATGAAATGGACAAGGGGTTTTGTTTATAAGAGGCGGAAAATAAATGACAAGAAAAGTAAATCATGCAAGTATTTAAAGAAGACAAGTAAATAAGAGAAAGCAAGTGATAAAGAGAGACATTCATGGCAAGGATTGAGATCATAGGCTTTCTATCCTAGTCATACATTGATTAATTCATCTTATTTAGTCAACTCCAACAAATGGAAGAAGGTATCATGTCATCTTCACATAGGGAGAAAGTCAAACAAGACTAATTAATCATGTCACAAATATAAACAAGAATTTATCTTATTACGTCATCTCCAACATTGGAAGAAGGTATCATATTATCTTCCATGAGAGAAAGTCTAATAAGACTAGCTAATCTCAATCCAAAAGTCCTAATCAACTTACTAATTAAATTAGCAAAAGATTAGCGTCAATGGAAACAATATTTGCTAACAACTCTAGATCACCAACATAAGTTGGGTTTTCATGACTCAAGATCACCTAATTACTCTTTCCAAGCCAAGAATGCTCAAAATCTACTCTAACATCCTTCCAAGTATTTTATCAAACACTTGGAAGGCATACAATGAAAGCATAGTAAAAGTGCAAGAAATATAAATCTACCAACTACTAATTGCAAGAAAAGTAAATCACAACTCAAATCAACATCAAAAGAACATCAAACATCAAATCTCATTAAAGAAAAATTCAAATACAACAAGTGTTCATCAACCACAAAAAGATGCTCAAAAGAGAAATTAATAAGAGAATCAAGAAGATTACATTACTAGAGCATGGAAATGTAGAAGAAACAAGATAAAAGCAAGAAATTAAACATGGATCTATGATAATCTAACCTAAACCTAACCTAATTCTAGAGAGAAGAGGGGGCTTCTCTCTCTAGAAACTAATCTACATGTTGCTAATGCTACAAACAATTGCTCCCCCTTTGCTTGGACTTCAATTCTGCATGAAATACACTCAGAAACAAGTTGGATTTGGGCCTGGGTAGCTCAGAAATCGCCCCCCCCCCCCAGCGTTTTGCCTTCAAGTGGGCCACGTGAGAGTATCGGTGCGCGCGCGCCATGTGCGTTTGCGCGTCGCTGGCAAATACTTAACCCGTGCGGACGCGGCATGTACGCGAGCGCGTCCATAGGCGAAATCACTTTTGCGCACGCGCGCCTGGTGTGCTTGCGCGTCCTTTGGTGCATTCCCAATCTTTGTTTCTCCATGCATTCTCCCTTTTTGTATGCTTTTCTCCTCATTTCTTCCATCCAATACTTGCCTTACGGACCTGAAATCACTCATCAAACACATCAAGGCATCGAATGGAATTAAAGTGAATTAAAATCACCAATTTAGGGCCTAAAAAGCATGTTTTTACACTTAAGCAAAATTCAAGGGGGAATTACAAAACCATGCTATTTCATTGAATAAATGCGAGAAAAAGTGACAAAATCCCCCAAAATAAGCACAAGATAAATCACGAAATCGGGGTTTATCAATCCACCCCCATTCCAACATAATTACCCCCAAGAACCACCACCTCAATATACACCATCTCCATATCCTTATCAAGATGAACCACCTTCCTATCATGAGCCCTTTCTCCCAAAAAATGAACCCTCCTATCCACCCCAACCTTCGTTGGATAACAACACACTTATCTCTAATCTCATTGGTGTCACCTCTAAACTCCAATATCTTATATCCCGCAGGAACCAACCCTCTACCTCCAATATTCAACCCTCAAGCTTTAGTGCACAACCACCCTCCGTGCAAGAATACCCATGTCCATCAATCCAAGAGCAAGATGATCCCAATTATGCTATTGACTGGAACAAGAGAGAAGGGATCGTCTTCACAAATTCATACTTCATAAGAAGCTAGAGGAGGCCCTAAAGGTGGAGGTAGCAGAGACCCTTAAAGATGAAGAAGTGGTTGAAGAATTAGTGAAGGAAGACATCAAGGAGGAGTCAGATTTTGTTTTAGAGCAAGTAGAGAAAGTCGAAATTATCATAGAAGAGGAAGTGGTTGAAAACTTAGGAGATGTAGAACCTACATGGGAAAGTCCAGTCATAGAGCCTCCTTCCAAGGTGTTTGATGTTGATGTAGAGGAGGGTGTACAACCTCCAAGGCATATCATGGTTGAAGACTTTGAAGAGGTTGATCAAGAGATGGAGATTAAAGAAGAAGAAGCACAACCCCCCATGCCCTTGGTAAGCCATGAAGAAGAGTTTGAATTGGAAGAAAGCTACCAAGAGGAAGAGGTTGAAACTGAAGAAGCTCGCAAAGAGGTGGAAGTTGCTACGGGACAACACAAGGGAATAGAGCTTGAAATTACCTTGCCAAAGCTGTTGGAAACCTCTCTCCCAAAGCCATTACCATCCAATACAACATTCAAGTGGGTAAAATTATTATCCTTGACCTTTACTTTCCCACTTGAATATGGTTTACTTGAGACAGATGGTCAGCTTAGAGCTCTTTGTGGCTTTAAGAGTAAGAGGGAGATGGTTAGTGGTTGGCAACACAATCCTAGGTTCGTTGTGGTTGGGAGCTCAAAATCTAAATGCAAGGGTTAGTGTAGAGCTCGAATGAATGGGTCTAGGAAGCTGTTTGGATGCCTTAGTGAGAATTCGGATTGCTTGCCACCCGGATGGAATCATGATGATCAACTTCAAGACGGGTGTAAAAACAAGATCTGGGATCCAGGCATACAAGAGGATCGACTTTGGGAGCTCAAAGCTTGTGAAGAACTCCATCCAAGCTTGACAAATCTACTCAGTATTGATAGAGCTTATTGGAAGTCCAAGCATTGGTGGAAGTTTCAAGACGAATTCAAGCACAAGCCACCATGACAAGGAGCTCACCAGATGTCCAACTTAAGGACTTTAACTAAAAGTGCTAGGTGGGAAACAACCCACCATGGTATGATCGTTCTTTTTCAGTCTTCATTTTATTTTATTTCGTTTTATTCTTAGTTTTATTTTATTCTATTTTTATTACTATTCATTCATAATGTCTGCATCAGCATCTGCATTCTGCACATAAAAAAAAAAGAAGAAAAGCCAACCCACGCGTGGGCGTCGATATCAATTCGGCGCTTCCATCCAACGAACAGAAAGTTGTGATGGAACCGTGCGGCTGGTGTGCTAGAGGCACAATTCGAGCCACGCATACGCGTCCCTGATGCGTACGTGTCAATTTCATTTATTGCACACCACGCGTGGGCGTGCGCGATGCGTACGCGTCACATGTCAAATTTAGCCCCCCTCAATTTGAACAAAGAGTTGCGCCAAAACGACGCCGGAATTGTGCGTTTAGCACAATTTGTGTCGACGCGTATGCGTGCCTCACGCATACGCGTCATCTTCATTTACTCTCATTCATGCGTTCGCGTCTATGACGCTTACGCATCGATGCACTTTTCTCCCGTCCACGCCCAGGCGTGATCCACGCGTACGCGTGGATTTGATTTCATTAATCCTCTGACGCGAAAACCCTAACCCCCTCGCGTGTTTTTTTTTTCCTCTCTTCCCTCCAACATCTTTTTCTCTCCCTCTCTTCCATTGCAACTGTCACCATCACTCACCACCATCACCCTCCCACCGCAGCCACCGCCGGCAACTCCTGACCACCACCGTCCGCCCCTCCCTCTCCCTCCTTTCTTCTCCTCTTCTTCCCCCTCTTCTATATCCTCTCACCCTTTCGCCACCCCCTTCCTCCACTCAGACCATCGCGGACAACCCTGCGCCGCCGTGCTGCCGCCGTTCCTGAGTCGCAACCCCCCTCCACTTCCTGTCCTAATTCTGTCATGCGCCTCCCAGGTTTCGCTACCTCCACCCCTGCATTCCAAATCCTTTTCTGTTCCATTAAGTCAGTTTGCATATTTAAATTTTGTTCAATTTAGGATAGTTAGAGATGCATGTTCTTAGTGGATTTAGGTAGTTAGGTAGCTAGGATGTGGTTAGTGGATTTAGGTCTGATACGTGCTCTGTTCCTGCTGTTTGAATTATCTAATTCTTAATTTGCTTTGCTGTTGATGTTGCTGGTATGATGTTTGACTGCTGTTTGATGTTGTTTGACTGCGAATTGCAATTGTTGCTCTAAGTTCATACGACATACTGATTGATGCTCTTTTCTGAACTGCTTTGAATCCATATGAACTGAGTTTTTGCTGCTTGTTTTAATTCGGAAACACCTCAATTACTGCCGAGTTGCTGCCAAAATTTTCAAAACAATTTTTGTTGTTGGGCTATTCAGTTGCACATTATGGATTGAATTTGGCACTATTTTTACCTTGGTAAACTTTCTTTTAGCAGAATTCAATCCATAATTCATTCGGTGAGCACCTCCACCTTTATTTTGGGTTCCTCCCATGTGCATTTGTCATTGCCAATATCAAAGACCTAATCCTGTTAACCAAGGAATTCAGAACCTCTTTTATGTTTAATTGTTCAAGTTAGGTTACTAATTTTCCCTCTTCATGGTTCTATTTCAATTCTAATTTTTCCTTGCCATTGAAATGTTTCATAAATTTTCTAATTGGCCTAATCTTGTTCCTTTCTGATAAGGGTCTTTGACATTGCCATTGATGGTAACTTATGCTTGATTGAATACAAGCTCATTGCTATAGGATCTTATGCTTAATTCTTCTGCATTTACATATGGTTTTGGTACTTTTCCTTATTACTGAATTCATAAGAAATCCAAACTGTTTGCTGGGTGATGAAGCGCAGGAGTTGGTGAATTAAAAATTATTAAAATAGTTACGTTGCAAGTATAGTTCTTAACTCACCGAAAACCTACCTATCAATTTAGAAATATGTCACAGAGAGTTTAAATTAAAAATTACTGGGAGTTTAAGTCCCAGGTTGTCTCCCAACGAGTTGCAGAAAAGTGTGCTATTTTATTAATCAGATGTTCCAAGAAGTTGAGTTAAGTAGGTGGGAAATTAAATTGAGAAAATTCAACTAATATGAATAAAAGCCTTGACTGGGAGTTGATTAGTTGGAATCTCTATTGTTGATGGGATGATTTCAAGATTAATTTATAATTAATGGTTGTTCTGTTTAGTTATCCTTTACTAGGTAAAGGAAAGTCAAACAAGTTGGAATGCTGGATCTGTTCACGAGTTGCAACCTACTTAGTTCAAAGGGATTGGTGTTAGTGATTAGATAACAATCCAACAGTTAACCCAATTACAAATTTTCTTTCAATCCTTCCAACTCAAGAGTTCCTTTCAATCAACTCCCCATCAAGTGAGGGGACTACTCACTCATTGTAAATAATAAATCCATAACACATGAAAGGGAATTAAAAGAAGACATGATTATTGGAATGGAAAAATAAATTAAAATAGAAGAAATAATCCTTGTATCAAATAATCAAGAAAGTATTCAAATGAAAAAATTGAACAAAGCAAAGAACATGGAACAATAGAACCAAGTTAAGAGAACGAAATAGAATGACGAAGTCTTGATAAGGAAATAACTCTTTTCAATGTTCTAATGCTGAGACCAATTGAAAATTAAAATTCTAAATCCTACAGAGAGAAACCTAAAGGAGTAAAACTAGATCTAAAACTCAAAACTGTGTAGAATGAATGTTGTGTTTTGTTTCTGCATATTCTCTGGCTCTAGTCTGCTGTTCCGGGCCGAAAACTGGGTCGAAATAGGGTCCAAAATCGCCTCCAGCGAAATCTGCAGATTATGCAGATCGCACATGTCACGCGATCGCGTCATCCATGCGGACGCGTCATTCGCGCTTTTCCTTGCCACGCGTTCGCGTCGTCTACGCTACCGCGTCGCTTGAGCTTTTCCAATCCGCGCGGCCGCGTGAACCATGGGCCGCGTCACTGCGATTTGCTCTCCTTTGTGCGGTCGCGTGAGCCATGCGGCCGCGTCACTGCGATTTGCTCTCCTTCGTGCGGTCGCGTGAGCCATGCGACCGCGTCACTTCTCGCTGGTTATCTCCTCAAATTCTTGTGTTCCTTCCATTTTTGCTAGCTTCCTTTCCAATCTCCAACTCATTCATGCCCTATAAAATCTGAAACATTCAACACACAGATCACGGCATCGAATGGAATAAAGGAGAATTAAAAATACATAATTAAAGTCTCTAGGAAGCAGTTTTCAAACATGTTATAAATTCAGGAAGGAATTATAATTTCATGCTAATTTAATGAATAAGTGGGTAAGGATCATGATAAAATCACATAATTAAACACAATATAAACCATAAAATAGTGGTTTATCAACCTCCCCACACTTAAACATTAGCATGTCCTCATGCTTAATTGAAGGAGATAAGGAAAATAGTATGAACATGTAGAAACTCATGAAATGCAATGCAAGCCTATATATATAAATAAATGCAACTATATGATTCTTGCCCACTTGATCAAAAGTAAATAAGCTCTTCAAAGCAATTACAAATCAAATTCCACTAATTCTATCAGTATACAATAAAACAGATAAAAGTGCAAGAAGATAGCTCATGAAAGTAGGGAACATGAAAATTCAAGCATTGAACCCTCACTGATAATGTATGTACGCTCTAATCTCTAGTGTATAGGGTAATCACTCTATCCTTCTCTAATTATGCTTTCTAACTTTTGTTCTTCTCCTAACCAATCAACAACAGTTAATATACCAATGCAAACATCATGAGGTCTTTTCAAGGTTGTAATGGGGCTAAGGTACAGGTAGGGGTATACATTTGGTCAAGTGAGCTAATAAATTGAATCTTTAATTAACCCAAGCTTCAACCCAACCTATATATTTTTAATGTAATCTTAAAGTTCATACCTAGCTACCCAGAATTCCCTTTTTCTATCCATACTCATGTATCAACTTTTTATTTGATTCTATCATATGTGCATTAATCTTTGAATTCTGAATTTAACATTGGGGTAATTTTTGTCCCCTTATTTATTTATATAAATATTTTTTTTTGACATTAAAATAAATATAGCTTATCAATGCACATAGATTTTTAATTCTTATAGTTTCACATGAGTAGGTATCCAAATTCCCATTAAATTCTCATGACACATTCCCTTAACAACTTTTGTTCCCACAATTTCCCATACTTAACCAGCACACACAATTCTATCTTAAGCTAACCAAAGATTCAATTTGGGATATACAATTGTTTTTCAGCTTAAAGTTAGTAATGTGGTAAAATATAGAACAAATGGGATTTAAAGGCCCAAAGTGGTTAATAAAGGTAATTGAAAAGGGTAGGCTTAATTTGGATAAGTGAGTTTAAACAAATAATGGCCTCAATCATGTGCAAGCATGCAAATATAATAAATATTGGACATATAAGATAAAACAAAATATAGATTACAATCATAGAGAAGTAAACACACAAGAAAGAAATAATTATGGTTAAATAATGTAACCATACATAAAGGCTCAAATCTTTCACAGGTTGTGTATTCTTTAGCTCAAATGTCATGTTCCAAATACAACTCAAGCAAATTTATCATAAAATTTTGAAAAATTAGTGAAATTTTTGTTCCAAAGATAGAGTCTTAAAAGAAACTTATTGTCTTTTCAATCAAGTAGAACATGCATGCAACTATTCTAACCTATGCAATTTATTCTATTCTATAAAAGAAAGAAAATCTAACTAAACTATCTTAATTATTGGTGCTAGAGAAGAGATATTACCTCCGGAAGTCAGGTACTGACCGACCTCCCCACACTTAAGACTTTGCACCGTCCTCGGTGCCGTCTGTC
This sequence comes from Arachis hypogaea, assembly GCF_003086295.3. NCBI lineage: Eukaryota > Viridiplantae > Streptophyta > Magnoliopsida > Fabales > Fabaceae > Arachis > Arachis hypogaea. The sequence continues at coordinate 93,379,533 of NC_092055.1, read as the reverse complement.
AGGAACAGGGGTGGGCTGGTAGCAGTATCTCCACAATCGGGACCGTCATGGCTCCCTGTGCTTGTAAAAGAAGTGGAGTCCGGGGTATCCGAGTCCCTGAAGTGTCCCTTGAGTAGCTCCTTGAGGTGTTTGAATCGGCGCTCGTTACAGCGCTCTCTCATCTTTGCTTTCTGTTTTTGCCGATCCAACCTTTCGATCATCTGTTGGAGCAATTCATCAGTTGTAGGTGCTTGTGGTATTGAAGAAGGATAATCTTCAACTGGAGTAGTAGGATGGCTTGTAGTGGCTGTTGGGAGTCTGAGGTATTTCCCGTTAGGGACATACTGATCATCCCGTGGAAGCACGGCTTTGGTGTCCCCAGCTCTGTAGGAGACTTCGGCTGCTGAGACAAGATCTGAGACCAAGGCGAAGAAAGGTAAGTTGCCCGCAATTTGTACGTGTCCCATAGCATTCCGGATATGTCTTGAGAGATGCAGAGGTTGGTCTATGAGGATGCACCATAGTAGAACAGCCATGTCCGCAGTGAAGGAGGACTCATGAGTGCTCAGAAAGACGTAATGGGACATGATCTGTGCCCAGACGTGAGCCTCCAAGGTAAGTGCTGAAGCCAAGATTCTCTTAGGGCGAGTACGGTGGTATCCGTAGATCCAACGGCTGCCGGGTAATGCGATAACTCCGAGAACGGAGTCCCAGTCAAATTGGTACCTCTGGCGCTTAAGTGCGGCTTCTTGGAAGGCGTCCATTCCTTCTGGAATAGGGGGAAGACTCAGAGCTTGCTGAATGGCCTCTTCTATGATGGGGACTTGCTTCTGTCGGACATAAACAGACTACAGGGTTGGCATGTAGAAGTTAGAGTAGAACTCAACTACCCAAGAAAGATTGACCTGCCTTGGCTGTCTCTGTAGGAAACCCCATTGTCTTCGTTTAATTTGCGGCTCAACAAAGGAAGCAATATTGGACGGGAGGATAAGAAGGTATTCATTGTTATAGTTTCTTTCTGCCAGGATAGGGAACATCTGCTCACAGTAGCAATTGGGAAATCGCGCAGTGTCCTTTGCTGGAAAGGCTTTCTCCTTTTCATCAACCTTTATTATCCTCTTAACTCTTTTTGTTGAGGGCTTGACTACGGTTGAAGAGGGCTCTGCCACTAATGCTCTTTTAGTGCCTCTTCTTGCTGGGGGTTTAGGAGTCGCTTTCTCCTTTCCTTTCTTGGTGGCCATCCTGAAAAGAGAGGAGAAAGTAAATTAAATTCAAATAGATATATAGCAAAGAAGAGAACGGAAGAGTGGTGATGGATGCACATTAGGATGTAGATGACATTAACACATGCTCTTGAGTACATGTGAAAAGTCAACAATAGAAAATAGCTAGTGCATAGAAAAACAAGTGACTACAAGGTGTTTATTGGCATGCCGGCAAAGGGCATGAGTAGCATTGACCAAGAAATACTTTGTAACAAACCATCACGTTTGTATTGACAATTAAATTCAATTAATACAATGGTAAAGAAAAGTTGTGAAAAGCAAGCATTGAATAGTATAACAACATAGAGAAGTGCATAATGCCATTTGAGCTTTTTCACAAACACATAGCATGCATGAGGAATAAGGTATAGAAAATATGAAGGTGAACATGCAAGTAATCCCTTGAATAGAATAAAAATAATTGTCAAACAATTTGCAATAATCCACAAGCATATAATGAGGGATAATGACTCAAAAAATTTCTAACACCATATAAAAAGGAAAAGAAGAAGAAGGAAAATATGAATAATGAAAAGAAAAATAATATATAAAATAATATATAAAATGATAGAAAAGAGAAGAAGGAAGAAGAAAATAGAACCTTGGTAATGGAGGTGAGAGAGAGAAAGTGATAGGTGAGATAGAAGGAAGAAGGGAGAAGGAAGAAATAAGGAAGGAAAAGAAAAATTAGGATTTGGAGGAGAGAAAGATAAGATATGTGGCAATTTTTGGATGAGCTGTGCGGCGCATGCGACGCGGCCGCGTGGGGCACGTGTTCGCATGGATGCGCTTCAAGTATGATGACGCGATCGCGTCGGTCATGCGAACGCGTGACCCATGTTATGCTTCTGGCGCGAGTGCAGCCTCGCTCCAGCACAACTCTCTGTTCAAATTAATTTATTTGCCAAAATTGGGGTGGCGCGATCGCGTGGGTCACCCGATCGCGTGAGTGTGCGTCAGAAAACGGATGACGCGGCCGCGTCGGCGACGCGGTCGCGTGATAAGGATTGTGCTTTCAGCACCAATCCAGCACCACTCTCTCACAATATTTCATTGTGCATCCTTTTACGTCGAAAACTCAGGGCACGTGGCCGCGTGGGGCACGCGGTCACATGGGAGGCCATGATTACCATGCGACGCGAACGCGTCAATGACGCGGTCACGTGGGTTGATTCGTGCCATTGGCACGCCTCCAGCCACACTCCAGCGTGACTCTCTGTTCACTTTTATTTTTCTTTACTCTCTCTGTGACGCGGACACGTCGCTGATGCGATCGCATCGCGTAGCAAAATATTTTTTTTAAATAAAAACATGTAAATGCAGATGCATGAAAGTACTAAGAAAGAGAAGAGTTATTGAATAGGAAAAACTAAAAATAAAGAAAAGAACGATCATACCATAGTGGGTTGTCTCCCACCTAGCACTTTGCTTTAACGTCCGTAAGTTGGACGCTCCACTAGCTCAATCTTCGGCTATGTGGGGATCTTCCAAGGTGAAGATCTCAAGCTCCTTGTTTCTCTATATCTTCTCGCCATGGTATAGCTTCAGGCGTTGTCCATTAACCTTAATGAGTTCAGAGCTTGAGGGATGGCTTAGGTGATAAACTCCGTACGGTTCGGTCTTCTCTACTCTGTATGGACTTTCCCATCTTGATCTCAACTTATCTGGCATGAGCCTTAGTCGAGATTTGTAAAGGAGGACTAAATCCCCAAGTTGGAACTCTTTCTTCTTGATGTTTTGATCATGTACAGCCTTCATCTTTTCCTTATATATTTTGGAGTTTTCATAAGCTTCTAGGCGAAGGCTCTCTTGTTCCTGTAGTTGCAACTTCCTTTCAGCTCCGGCTTTCTCAATTCCCATGTTGCACAACTTAACTGCCCAAAAAGCTTTGTGTTTTACTTCAACTGGGAGATGACAAGCTTTTCCATAAACCAAGCGGAAAGGACTCATCCCAATGGGCGTCTTGTATGCTGTTCTATATGCCCAGAGTGCATCCTATAGCCTGGTGCTCCAGTCTTTTCTATGAGACTTTACTATCTTTTGCAAGATACGCTTAATTTCTCTATTTGACACCTCGGCTTGCCCATTAGTTTGGGGATGGTAAGCTGTTGCAACTTTATGAATTATCCCATGCTTCTTCATTAATCATGTTAGTCTCTTGTTACAAAAATGGGTGCCTTGGTCGCTCATGGTTGCTCGTGGTGATCCGAAGCGACATATAATATGGTTTCTCACAAAGGAAACAACAGTGTTAGCATCATCAGTGCGGGTAGGAATTGCTTCCACCCATTTGGAAACATAATCCACAGCTAACAATATATAAAAATATCCATTAGAATTTGGAAATGGACCCATGAAGTCAATGCCCCAAACATCAAAAATTTCACAGAAAAGCATAATTTGTTGAGGCATCTCATCCCTCCTGGATATATTACCAAATTTTGGGCATGGAAGACAAGATTTACAGAACTCAGCAGCGTCTCTAAAAAGAGTAGGCCACCAGAATCCACAGTATAAGATCTTTCTAGCTGTTCTTTGAGGGCCAAAATGTCCTCCACTCTCAGATGAGTGACAGGCCTCTAAAATGGACTGGAATTCTGATTGAGGCACACAACGTCTAATTACTTGATCAGCGCCAGTCTGGTCCTCTCACAATTGGAGCTTGAGTTAGAGCAGTCTTCAGCTTATCAAACGCTTGTTTGCAATCCTCACTGAACTCAAACTCAATATCCTTCTGCAGTAATCTGGATAAAGGAAGTGCGACCTTACTAAAGTCCTTAATAAATCTCCTATAAAAACCTGCATGGCCAAGGAACGAATGGACTTCCCTCACAGAAGAGGGGTAAGGTAGACTAGAAATAACATTCACCTTTGCTGGGTCTACAGAAATGCCATTATTAGATACCACATGTCCTAATACAATCCCTTGTTTTACCATAAAGTGACATTTTTCGAAATTTAATACAAGGTTTGTATTAACACATCTATCTAACACTCTAGATAATCCATCTAAGCAAAGGCTAAAAGAATCACCATAAACGCTAAAATCGTCCATAAAAATTTCCATATAGTCCTCAATAAGATCAGAGAAAAGACTCATCATGCACCTTTGGAAAGTAGCTGGTGCATTGCACAAGCCAAAGGGCATTCTCTTGTAAGCATAGGTCACAAAAGGACATGTAAAAGTAGTCTTTTCCTGATCCTCAGGAGCTATATGAATCTGGAAATAACCTGTGTAACCATCTAAAAAGCAATAATGTGATTTACCTGACAGGCGATCCAGCATTTGATCAATGAATGAAAGTGGGTAGTGATCCTTACGGGTAGCTTGGTTGAGACGCCTGTAATCAATGCAGACTCTCCAAGCATTCTAAACTCTAGTTGCTATGAGCTCTCCATGCTCATTCTTCACTGTAGTGACTCCAGACTTCTTGGGCACCACTTGTACTGGGCTTACCCATCCACTGTCTGAAATGGGATATATGATACCGGCTTCCAATAGTCTGGTCACTTCCTTTTTGACAACTTCCAAGATGGTGGGATTCAATCTTCTTTGGGTTTGACGGACAGGTCTTGCTCCCTCTTCTAAAATATTCTGTGCTCACATACTTGAGGGTTGATGCCTACTATGTCTGCCAAGCTCCACCCAATTGCCTTCTTATGCTTCCTCAGCACATCAAGTAACTACTCTTCTTGTTGAGAAGTAAGTTCCCTTGCAATGATAACTGAAAACCTCTGCTCATCTTCAAGATAAGCATATTTGAGATGTGGAGGAGGGGTTTCAATTCTAACTTTTGATCATGGGCAGGCTCTGGATTATCTGGAGCTTGTGAAAATGACGAAGTGCCCTCATTGTCAGTTAAGAGGGTCCCCACACTTGGACCGTGTCCAGTGTGCCTCTCTTCTAACTCTTCCTTGTGAACTTCAGCTACACTTTCATCTATGACATCACACTGAAAGATAGAACGATCTTCTGGGGGGTTGTCAATGATTCCATTCAGATTGAAGATTACTATGCGGCCATCTATTTCAAAGGAGTATGTTCCTGAAAAAGCATCCAATTTGAATTTTGATGTCTTCAGGAATGGTCTTCCAAGTAGGATTGATGATGGCTTATCTGAATCATTATGGAGCATCTCCAAGATATAAAAATCAGTGGGAAATGTAAGCCCTTTAATGTTCACCAAAACATCTTCAGCAACTCCAGCCACTGTAATAATGCTTTTATCTGCTAACACAAAACGAGCTGCCGACCTTTTTAAGGGAGGGAGCCTCAAAATATCATATATAGACAAAGGCATTATACTGACACATGCTCCTAAATCACATGCAATCATAAATTACTACACCACCAATAGTGCAACTAACTATACAAGGACCTGGATCACTACATTTTTCAGGTAATCCTCTCATTAAAGCAGATATAGAACTACCTAAAGGAATAGTTTCTAATTCATTAATTTTGTCTTTATGGATACATAAGTCTTTTAGAAACTTTGCATATTTAGGTACCTGCTGAATAACATCAAAAAGAGGAACAGTTACCTCAACCTTTTTGAATATTTCTACCATTTTGGGGTCGGGTTCCAGCTGCTTCATGGGCTTCCTTGCAAGTTGTGGAAATAGAATAGGAGTAGTGTTTTCTGTGGTGTTTGTGCCTTTTGGTGCTTCCTCCTGTGGTTGAGTTTCTTCTTCTTCGGCTATGTCCTGTATGTCCTCTTCCTCTTCAACATCTTCTATTTCTACTACCTCTTCAGCTGAGGTGTGTTCTGGTGGGCTTGGTTCCTCCTGATTCCTCTCCTGTAGTGTGGTTCCAGACCTTAGGGTGATGGCATTAATGCCTCCCTTTGGATTGGGTAATGGTTGAGAGGGGATTCCAGTGGAGCTTGAAGGTTGGTTACTGGAATTTTGTGTTGATCTAATATGTGACATAAGAGCTTGCAAAGTAGAGGTCAGACCATTCAGACTGGCATTAATACTATTCATGATGTTACTTTCCATGGTCTGTTGTCTTCGCTCAAAAGATTGTAGTAGCTCTTCATTAGGAGATAAAGAAGAATGAGTAAATTGAGAGGTCTACTGTTGATTGTTCTGTGGTCCTTGGTTTTGCCTCAGGTGAGGTGCTCTGTAAGGTTGATTCTGCTGCCTGTTGTTGTTATTATTCCATCTCTGATTTCCCTGATTATCTCTGCCTCCTCTGTTATTGTTGTCCCTCCAATTCTGGTTAGAATTATCCTGCCATCCATGGTTATTATTTCCACTTTGATTGTACCCTTGGTTGGGGCGGTCATAGAAGTTATGAGTGGATGCCACCATGTTGTCTTCTTGTTGGAGCTGCGGGCATTCATCAGTGTAATGGCTATAATCAGCACAGATTCCACAAATTCTTTGCGGGACTAGTTGTTGGTTTTGCTGTAGTGGAGGAGCTTGCTGAGCTTGTTGTTGATTCAATTGCATCTGCTTCAGCAAGTTGGTCATCTCGCATATACTCTGAGCTAGAGTAACAGTCTCTCTGTTAGAGGATACTTCTGCAACGGCTTTTGAATGGCCTTGCTTTTGCCTGTGGTTCCTAGTAGATTCAGCTAAATCACTGATCAATTGCCAAGCCTCATCAGTGGTCTTGTACTTCTTCATAGACCCATTGCTAGCACTTTCCAATGTGGTCTTATCTTGGGGCCTCATGCCCTGTGTGATATAGCTAAGTAACATTATCTTGTCAATCATGTGGTGGGGGCATGCTTCCAGAAGATTATTGAAGCGCTCCCAGTATTCAAAGAGAGTCTCATTGTCATCCTGAACAATTGTGAAAACATCCTTCTTCAGTTTATCAGTAACTTCAGATGGAAAGAATTTCTCCAAAAACTCCTTTCTGAGTGTATCCCAGTTGGATACATTTGCTAGAGGTTGAGTGTAGTACCACTCTCTTGCTTTTTCCTCGAGAGAAAACGGGAAAGCTTTCAGCAAAATTGAAGTTTCATCAGTACCATCACGCCTGACAGTAGAACAGGCTGTCTGGAAATCTCTCAAGTGCTTGATAGGCTCTTGAGCAGGTAGGCCATGAAACTTGGGCATCCAATTCAGCAGTGCGGTCTTTATTTCAAAATCTGTAGCTACCGCTGGATGATGCGCTTGAAACGGTTGCATTGTAAAATCGGGGGCTCCTTCCTCCTGGATGGTAACTCTCCTAGCTGCCATGTCTTCTGCACGTAAAACAACCGAATCAGTAGAACGGGGGCTGGTTTCTTCCTCAAGTTCACTTTCGGATCCACCCTCAGAGCGGACTAACCGACGCTGTTCTTGCCTTATTCGTGAAATCGTCCTTTCAATTTCAGGATCGAATATTAGCAAGCGCGGATCAGGAAGTGAACACATCATTTGACGAAAGAAACATGCAGCTCATAGTAGAAAAATAAAATAAAATGCAAATAAATAAATTCTAATTAATAACTTTAGCACTCTATTGCAACTTCCCGGCAACGGTGCCAAAAATTGATGAAGCACAGAAGTTGGTGAATTAAAAATTATTAAAATAGTTACGTTGCAAGTATAGTTCTTAACTCACCGAAAATCTGCCTATCAATTTAGAAATATGTCACAGAGAGTTTAAATTAAAAATTACTGGGAGTTTAAGTCCCAGGTCATCTCCCAACGAGTTGCAGAAAAGTGTGCTATTTTATTAATCAGATGTTCCAAGAAGTTGAGTTAAGTAGGTGGGAAATTAAATTGAGAAAATTCAACTAATATGAATAAAAGCCTTGACTGGGAGTTGATTAGTTGGAATCTCTATTGTTGATGGGATGATTTCAAGATTAATTTATAATTAATGGTTGTTCTGTTTAGTTATCCTTTACTAGGTAAAGGAAAGTCAAACAAGTTGGAATGCTGGATCTGTTCACGAGTTGCAACCCACTTAGTTCAAAGGGATTGGTGTTAGTGATTAGATAACAATCCAACAGTTAACCTAATTACAAATTTTCTTTCAATCCTTCCAACTCAAGAGTTCCTTTCAATCAACTCTCCATCAAGTGAAGGGACTACTCACTCATTGTAAATAATAAATCCATAACACATGAAAGGGAATTAAAAGAAGACATGATTATTGGAATGGAAAAATAAATTAAAATGGAAGAAATAATCCTTGTATCAAATAATCATGAAAGTATTCAAATGACAAAATTGAACAAAGCAAAGAACATGGAACAATAGAACCAAGTTAAGAGAACGAAATAGAATGACGAAGTCTTGATAAGGAAATAACTCTTTTCAATGTTCTAATGCTGAGACCAATTGAAAATTAAAATTCTAAATCCTACAGAGAGAAACCTAAAGGAGTAAAACTAGATCTAAAACTCAAAACTGTGTAGAATGAATGTTGTGTTTTGTTTCTGCATATTCTCTGGCTCTAGTCTGCTGTTCCGGGCCGAAAACTGGGTCGAAATAGGGTCCAAAATCGCCTCCAGCGAAATCTGCAGATTATGCAGATCGCACATGTCACGCGATCGCGTCATCCATGCGGACGCGTCATTCGCGCTTTTCCTTGCCACGCGTTCGCGTCGTCCACGCTACCGCGTCACTTCTCGCTGGTTATCTCCTCAAATTCTTGTGTTCCTTCCATTTTTGCTAGCTTCCTTTTCAATCTCCAACTCATTCATGCCCTATAATATCTGAAACATTCAACACACAGATCACGGCATCGAATGGAATAAAGGAGAATTAAAAATACATAATTAAAGTCTCTAGGAAGCAGTTTTCAAACATGGTATAAATTTAGGAAGGAATTATAATTTCATGCTAATTTAATGAATAAGTGGGTAAGGATCATGATAAAACCACATAATTAAACACAATATAAACCATAAAATAGTGGTTTATCACTGGGCTTTGGGAAATAGCCAGTTGTTTTGTTTTGCTTTATGATTACTTGCGGTTTTGCACAACTTGTGCTGAGATTTGTATAGGCTGCTGATTCTGCTTGAAATTGCTACTGGTTCATTGTTGATTCTGCTGTTTGATTTTTCGAGAACGTTCCTTTTACTGCCGAAATGCTGCCCAATTTTTCTGATAACTGTTTTACTTAATTTTCACTCATGAATTGATTTTAATGCTTTTGAAATTGCGATTTACTTGGTTTACACCAAAGCTATTTCATGAGATGTTGGGCTGGCATTTCCATTCCAATTGGTTCCCTTCTTAATTGAAGCGCATTGTTGATGATTTTATTTATCTTTATGCTTTTCTTACTACCTGATTTATCATCAATAATCTGCATTGTCTGCTTGAATGTGAGTTGCTTGTTCTTCAGTCTTGTGAACTTCTGTTAGCTAGGAACTTTAGTACCATGCCACTAATTTTAACTTACCTTTCTAACTCTTGACTTCACTGACTTCCTAACCTTTCTCTTAGTTTTACACTAACTCCTTTCAACCCCTTTCAAGGCATGTTTATTGTTATTTCTTGACAAACAGGTATTCTGCATTTCATTTAATAGTTTTTAGATTGTGATTTCTGATTGATTTCTTTTAATCCTACCTTGCATTTCAGTCCAAAATTCTATATCTTTCTAACTCACTTCATGCTTTGGCTTTCATTCCTCTTTTGCCCATCTACTGCTTATGATGCTTGCATACTATTTGCCGTTCTGTTTCTTTGCTTTAGTTTGATAAATGGTATCCTGGAATATCTATTTTTTAGGATGTCTGATCCAAAAGGGAAAGGCAAGGCTAAAGCCAGCACAGGTAAGAGAAAAAGAGGACAGTCATATGTCGCTCTGTCAGATATTCTAGGGGATGAATCCTGGCGTGAGAAGAACTTCACTCCACAGGAAAAAGAAGATCAACTAGTGCCTACTTCTGACCCAGTTAAATTTGCAAACCTCTACTGTGAACTAAAATTTTCGGTCTTTGCAGAAAAGAGGCACCTCTATTTAGAAAGGACTCTTAGAATACCAACTGAATTACAGAAGTACACTGCCGAGCAGATCAAACAGAGAGGTTGGTTCTTTCTGGAGAGAAATCTGACAGAGGTTAACATGTCCTGGTTCCGTGAACTCTACTACAACTATTACAAAATGACCCTAGATGTAGTACAGCTAAGAGGAAAACAGATCTTGGTTACTAAGGAGGCCATCGAGGATATCCTCTATTTCCAGCCTAAACTAGCAGAGCCAGATGGTTATCAGAAGGCTGAGGAGTCCCTTAGGTTTATGAGCTTTGATTGGGATGCTGTGAGACACACCATAGCCATTGATCCTGCTGTTCCCTGGGCTATGGGTAAGTCGACGGTAACTCCAAAGGGCATCAAGATTATCTATCTTAATGATGAGGCTTGGCTATGGCAACAAATCCTGAGCAACTATATTATGCCGAGCACTCACGAGACAGAGGTGCCGGCTGCCATGATCATTCTCATCTGGTGCGTTATGGAAGGCAAGGACCTGTACCTTCCACGGTTCATCAGGCAGTACATGGCTAGGGTTCATGTTCGAGGCACTCTGTCATTTCCCTATCTGATTACCCAGATAGCCCACCGGGCTGAGGTACCCTAGGAGCTTGAGGATGAGAAGCCACCAGCTGCCGACTGTAAGAAGATTATCCCACACGGCAAGCGGTTCGAAGCTTTAGGCCACAGACCACCTTCTCTTACTGCCTCTACTGACGCGGCCACATCCTCCGCAACACCTTCCGCGCCTGCTACACCACCCGCATCCACAGCACCTCCACCCACTGCCCAGCCCGCTACGATCTAGTGCACCGACTCTTTGAGCGCCTGGATCAGATAGAGCACCGCAACCAGCGGCGTTATGAGTGGTCTGAGCATCGCAGTAAGCGACGCTATGAGCATCTGAAGCTAATGATCAGGTCAGGACATACTGACATCCCCTCCGAGCCTGACACACCATCGGAGCCCTTCGAGGAGGAGGCGGATGAGCAGGAGGAGGATGCACAGGCAGAGGATCATCACCAGAAGCTTCAGCACCAGCAGTATGCACAGCAGGCAGAGCCTCAGCTTGAGCAGCCGGCAGAGCCACAGGCCCCTACACAGCCAGAGCCTACAGAGCCAGCAGCAGCACACCCTTCAGGAGGCGACGATCCTTCACACCTGACTTGACTGAGCATCGAGGACGATGCTATGATATAAGTGTGGGGAGGTCGCCATCTCTGGCGGATTTTATCTTAGTGAACTATTTTAGACCTTTTCATCCTATTTTTTTTGCTTTATTTTGTATCTTTGCTTTATTTTATTTTATTTCATCTTATTTTCCTTTCAGTACTTGCACATTTTCTTTTACTGTACTTTTGTTTATTTTTAGTTTGTTACATTTTGCACTTTGGGCTGTATATATCTTAGATATTTAGCTTAAATTGCACCTTTAGTTTATTAGTGGTGATATAGAAAAACATGGATTATTAAGTTTAGTTTATCCTTTTAGCATATGAGATTTTGGTTTAATTGAAAATAGAGAGTAAACTAAAAATTTTTAGTTTTTCATAATCACAACAATCCATTTATATATATATATATATATATATATATATATGTTGGTCAATTGATGACACTTTCAAGGAATATATTTATTTTTAGGAAAGGCATTTAAGATTCACATTGAATTGAGTTAACACCCTTTTTAGTAACTTGCATGATATACCTAACTGATATATGGTTTTTGAGCCAAAGAATACACAACTCATGAGTTTTTGAGCTTAATTACATGGTTACACTATTTAGCCATAATATTTTATTCTTGTGTGTTTTTTCACTATGATTGCAGACTTTACTTTGTTCCATTCTATATGTCCACTGTTTAGTGTATTTGCATGCTTGCATATGATTGAGGCCATTTTTCTTTAAGCTCACTTATCCCAAATAACCTACTCTTTCAATCACCTTTGTTAGCCACCTTGACCCTTTTAATCCCCATTTGTTCTATATTTTACCACATCACTAGCCTTAAGCAGAAAAAACAAATTAATTACCCTAAATTGAATCTCTGGTTAGCTTAAGTTAGAGATTATGTATCAATTAAGTGTGGGAACTTGGGTTGATGAAGGTGTACAGTGTTTCATTGAAAAAATTTTGGAATTTGGGTACATACTCATGTGAGACCAAAATAATTAAAATACCATGTGCATTGATATGTTATGTTTATTTTTATGGTTTTAAAAAAAAGTCTACAATATAAGTAACTAAATAAATAAGGGGACAAAATTACCCCAGTATTAAGTTTAATAAAAGATCAATGCATATGTAAAAAAAAAATTAAAGATAATTTAATACATGAGTGTGTAATGCAAAAGTGGGAATTATGGGTAGCTAGGTATGATTTTAGAAATACATAGAGTATATGTATGTTAGGTGAGAACTTAGGCTAGTCAAGGATTCAATTTATAGCTCACTTGGCCATACATATATCCTCACCTTTGTCTTAACCCCATTACAACCTTGAAAAGACCTCATGATGTTTGAATTTGTACATTAAATATTTGTTGATTGGTTAGATAAAGAACAAAGTCTTAGAAAACATGACTAGAGAAGAGTAGAGTGATTAACCCCAAACACTGAGTGATTAGAGTGCATATATAAATCCAGTGAGGGTTCAATAGCTCATTTCCATATGTCTATGTTTGATCATTGCTTGTCTTGTAAGTTTGTGAACTCTTTTGATTAACTCAACTCAATTGTGAATGTGTTTTAATATGATTTAGCCCTTGGTTGTGCATATATAATTCCTTGAGAATTTGACTCAATTCAACCACATGTATGCTTGTGTATATATATAGGTAGATAGTAATTAGAATTGCATGATGCATCTAGGTAGCCTGCATTTAGATAGATTGCATTACATGAGTTCCACCATTCTGCCCTCACTCTTTTGCAGTTTCTCTTGAGCTTAGCATGAGGACATGCTAATGTTTAAGTGTGGGGAGATTGATAAACCACTATTTTATGGTTTATCTTGTGCTCATTTGAGTGGTTTTTATCAATTCTTTACTCACTTATTCATATAAATTGCATGATTTTACGATTCCTTCCTTATTCTGTGATATAGTTGAAAATATGTTTCCTAGGCCTTTAAACTGTCAATTTTTATTATCCTTTATTACCATTCAATGTCGTGATCTGTGTGTTAAGTATTTTCAGGCTTTATAGGGCAGGAATGACTTAGAGGATGGAAAGGAAACGTGCAAAAGTGGAAGGAACGCGAGAAAATGAAGTTTTGAGAAACTGGCAGCAACGCGCACGCATGGACAATGCGGACGCGTGCCTAGCGCAGAACACGAGCGATGCATACGTGTGACCTACGTGTACGAGTGACAAGAAAATCACCAAATGGCGTGCACGCGTGACCTATGCGTACGCGTGACAGACGCCACGTGCAGAAAGTTGCAGAAAGCGCTGGGGGCAATTTCTGGGCTCCTTATGGCCCAGTTCCAAGTCTGAAAAACACAGAATAGAAGCTACAGAATGGGGGAATCAATCATTAATTCACACACTTCTCATTATTCACAATATTTAGGTTTAGATGTAGTTTCTAGGGAGAGAGGCTCTCTCCTCTCTCTAGGTTTTAGGATTTCTCTTAGTTTAGGTTTATTTCTTCTCAATTCCAGGTTCAATGTTCCTTTAATTTAGTTTCTCTTCTATTTTTATTTGTTCTAGTGTTCTAGTTTATCTATTTCCCTATTGATTACTTTATGTTGCTATTTGGTTTATAAACTCTCATGTTTAATTTGATTTTCTATTTAATGCAATTTGAAGTATTTCATATTTATGATTGCTATCTTCTATTTATGTTATTGATGCTTTCAATTTAAGTTAGATTTTTCTCCTTTTGGCTTTGGTTGATTATTTAGAGACTCTTGAGTTATCAAACTCCTTTGTTGATTGATAATTGGAATTTGCTGGTTGATTTGGATCCCTCTAAGCTAGTCTTTCCTTAGGAGTTGACTAGGACTTAAGGAATCAAATTGATTCATCCACTTGACTTTCCTTCATAGTTAGAGGTTAACTAAGTAGGAGCAATGAATAATTCTCATCACAATTGATAAGGATGACTAGGATAGGACTTCTAATTTTCATACCTTGCCAAGAGTTTTCTTAATTATTAGTTTATTTTTCTTGTTATTTACATTCCTTGTTCAACCTTTCAAAAACCCAAAAATATATTTTCTCATAACCAATAATAACTACACCTCCCTGCAATTCCTTGAGAGACGACCCGAGGTTTAAATACTCCGGTTTATTTTTATTAGGTTTGCTTAAGTGACAACCAAAACTTTTGTACGAAAGGATTCTCTGTTGGTTTAGAAACTATACTAGCAACGAGAATTTATTGTGAATTCTTTACTAGCCGAAATCCATTCGTCAAGAGCCTTGATGATGAAGTAGACGGGTTGTTACCCACTTTCGTCTTCTCTGACTAGTACTGAGGCTATTGCCCGACTTCCCACTGCGAGGTATAATATGAGTTCTTCACCTTCCCGTGGTTGGGTAAGAATGGGTGGTTGCCCCAAGAATTTTTGAAATCTCGGAAGGCTTGTTCGCACTCCGTTGTCCTATTCAAACCTCTCTCCCCTCCTTAATATACCTCTTTGAAGTGTCTTTTGCGAGATGATTTAGAGATCCCTCCTCCTGCGAATCCTCCATTTATCATATGAACTTGTCTCTCAGGGGTGGACGTTCAACTTGTCCGACCTCTTCGGTGTGAGGCAGACGTTCAACTCGTTCGATCTCTTCGGTGTCGGTGTGAGGTGGACGTTCAACTCGTCCAACCTCTTCGTCCCTTCTTCTTTTTCTTGATTCATCCGCTTTATTGGCTAAGTACCGATCTAATCGCCCTTCTCTTGCCAATTTCTCTATGACATTCTTTAGGTCGAAACACTCGTTAGTAGGATGTCCATAGATTCGGTGGTACTCACAGTATTCTGACTTCCCCCTCTTTTGTTGTTGATTGGGCGAGGTGGTGGGATCTTCCCAGTGTTGCATATTTCTCGGTAAACATCCACAAGAGACATCCGAAGAGGGGAGTAATTGTGGTATTTTATAGGCTTCTCAGTGGGTTGATCTTCTTTTTTCTTGGACTCTTTATCCTTGTCCCGTGGTGGGTTAGGAGAATCCAGTTTTTGAGTTGTCTCCCAATCAGGAGTTCTACTCCATATTGATATATTTTCCCGCCCTTTCTTGAACCTCGTTTAGAGATGTTGGGTACTTCTTGGATATTGAGTGGCTAAAAGGTCCTTCTCTTAGGCCATTGATGAGTCCCATGATGGCCGCTTCTGTTGGAAGACTTTGTATGTTAAGGCATGCTTTGTTGAATCTTTCCATGTAGCTGTGAAGGCTTTCCCGATTTCCTTGTTTAATTCCCAGCAAGCTTGGAGCATGTTTGGCTTTATCCTTCTGGATGGAGAACCTGGCGAGGAACTTTTTAGCAAGGTTGTCAAAACTTGTGATGGATCTTGAAGGCAAACTGTCGAACCACTTTATTTCTGTCTTCGTTAGGGTAGTCGGGAAGGCTTTGCATTGAATGGTGTTCGAGGCGTCAGTGAGATACATTCTGCTTCTGAAATTGCTGAGGTGATGGCTTGGATCTGATGTGCCATCATACAGGGTCATGTCGGGAGCTTTGAAGTCCTTTGGGACTTTAGCTTTCATGATCTCTTTGGTGAATGGGTCTTGATCTTTGTGGGGGCTATCTTCATGACTGGATCGAGCGATCTTGGTTTTGAGATCGGCTTCGAGCTTTAAGAGCTTGTCCTCTAGCTTTCGATGTCGTCTTGTTTCTCTCCGAAGGTCTCTTTCGGCTTCCCATTGATGTTCAGTTTCTTGTTCCAGCTGTTTAAGGTGATTCTGTTGCTCACGGATAGCTTCCAAAATTTCTGTGTTTGGGGTTGCTTATCTTCCCCGTTTTGAGGTGTGTCTTTGGAGGTGGCGTCCGTGTTTTTATTTGGCATTCTGTTCACCAAACCAAAGTTGTGATCGTTGTTATGGTTGTCCGCCATGGTGATGGAATGACTTCCAGGTTCCCCGGCAACAGCTCTAATGTTCCGAGGGTTACTTGAAACCGTAGGTCGATCTCGGTCGAGATCTGCGGTGGTGGTCGGGGGTGTCGCGTCCGACTTTGCAGGCCTTGGTAGTGCTGCTGATCCTTGGTCACCGGAGAGTGGTGGTACCTGCAAGAGACTCCGATACTTAAGTTAGCATGGGCTTTAAGCAGGTTTTTTGTAGAATCAGAGTATGAGTTATACCTGAGTGCTCCAGTGTATTTATAGTAGTATGGAGTGACCTTTCTGGAGATAAGATAGTTATCTTATCTTATCTTATCTTTGAGTGAAGTCATCTTTATCTTTAAGGGGAACCGCCTTTATCTTTCTAGGCTTTAGCTTCCTTTAGATTGGGCTGTGTTCCTTCGTTTGGGCTTACTTTGGGCTCTTTTGACGATTTGGCCGAACTCTTTGTGAAGAGGTCGGTAATGGGCCAGCTTTCCAAGAGGTCGATCATGGGCCAACCTTCTAAGAGGTCAGTCATGGGACAACCTTCTAAGAGGTCGGTCATGGGCCAACCTTCTAAGAGGTCGGCCAACTCGGTCTTTTATAGCTCAAACCGATGCATGAACAAGTAGGTATCCAAATTCCCAATATTTTGTCAATGAAACACTGTACACTTTCATCAACCCAAGTTTCCACAGTTCCCCACACTTAATTGACATCCAATCTCTATCTTAAGCTAACCAAAGATTCAGTTGGGGTAATTAATTATTTTTCTGCTCAAGGCTAGTGATGTTGTAATATACAGAATAAATGGGGATTAAAAGGCTCAAGGTGGCAAACAAAGGTGATTGAAAGGGTAGGCTATTTGGGATAAGTGAGCTAATAACAATTGATGGCCTCAATCATATGCAAGCATGTAAATACACTAAAACAATGGACATATAGAATGGAACAAAGCAACGATTACAATCATAGAAAAGGAAACACACAAGAATAAAATATTATGGTTAGATAGTGTAACCATATAATTAAGCTCAAATCTCACAGGTTGTGTGTTCTTAGCTATAATTCATGTTCCAATTTACAATCCTCAAACAAGTTTAACACAAATTTTCAATTTAAATTAGTGAAATGCTATAAAAAGGGTCCTGAGAAAGAAATTTATTACTTCAACCAAGTAGTAGCAAAATGCACAAAATCAAACAATCATGCAATCAAACATGCAAATGCAACAACTAATTTAACAAGAAAAATTAAACATTGGTGTTGAGAAGAAGGTAACTAACCCACGAAAGTCGGTATCGACCTCCCCACACTTAAAGATTGCACCGTCCTCGGTGCATGCTGAGATGTGCAGGTGGACGGGTTGCTACACTGATGCTTTTCTCCAAAGATTGTGCGTAGGAACTTGTTTGTCACCCCATGTAAAAGTTTTCCGTTTTCCTTCCTCGGTGGCTGATGAGCGGATAATTTATACGCTTTTTGGCATTGTTTTTAGTATGTTTTTAGTAGAATCTAATTACTTTTAAGGATGTTTTTAATAGATTTTATGTTAAATTCACATTTCTGGACTTTACTATGAGTTTGTGTGTTTTTCTGTGATTTCGGGTATTTTCTGGCTGAAATTGAGGGACCTGAGCAAAAATCAGATTCAGAGGTTGAAGAAGGACTGCTGATGCTGTTCGATTCTGACCTCCCTGCACTCAAAGTAGATTTTCTAGAGCTACAGAACTCGAAATGGCGCGCTTCCAATTGCGTTGGAAAGTAGACATCCAGGGCTTTCCAGAAATGTATAATAGTCCATACTTTGGCAAAGTTTAGATGACGAAAACTGGCGTTCAACACCAGCTCTCTGCCCAATTCTGGCGTCCAGCGCCAGAAAAGGATCCAAAACCAGAGTTGAACGCCCAAACTGGCACAAATACTGGCGTTCAACTCCAAGAAGGACCTCTACACGTGCAGCACTCAAGCTCAGCCCAAGCACACACCAAGTGGGCCCCGGAAGTGGATTTATGCATCAATTACTTATTTCTGTAAACCCTAGTGACTAGTTTATTATAAATAGGACCTTTTACTACTGTATTAGACATCTTTGGACGCCTGGTTCTTAGATCAGAGGGGCTGGCCATTCGGCCATGCCTGGACCTTTCACTTATGTATTTTTAACGGTAGAGTTTCTACACTCCATAGATTAAGGTGTGGAGCTCTACTGTTCCTCAAAGATTAATGCAAAGTACTACTGTTTTCTATTCAATTCATCTTGTTTCGCTTCTAAGATATTCATTCGTACTTCAATCTGAATATGATGAACGTGACAATCATCATCATTCCCTATGAACGCGTGCCTGACAACCACTTCCGTTCTACCTTAGACTGAATGAGCATCTCTTAGATCTCCTAACCAGAATCTTCGTGGCGTAAGCTAGAATGATAGCGGCATTCAAGAGAATCCGGAAGGTCTAAACCTTGTCTGTGGTATTCCGAGTAGGATTCAATGATTGGATGACTGTGACGAGCTCCAAACTCGCGATTGCAGGGCGTTAGTGACAGACGCAAAAGGATAGTAAATCCTATTCCAGCATGATCGAGAACCGACAGATGAATAGCCGTGCCGTGACAGGGTGCGTTGATCATTTTTACTGAGAGGATAAGATGAAGCCATTGACAAAGGTGATGCCTCCAGACGATTAGCCGTGCCGTGACATGGCATTGGATCATTTTCCCGAGAGATGACCGAAAGTAGCCGTTGACAATGGTGATGTATCACATAAAGCCAGCCATGGAAAGGAGTAAGACTGATTGGATGAAGATAGCAGGAAAAGCAGAGGTTTAGAGGAACGAGAAGCATCTCTATTCGCTTATCTGAAATTCTCACCAATGAATTACATAAGTATTTCTATCCCTATTCTATTATTCATTATTCGAAAACATCATTATCAATTTATATCTGCCTGACTGAGATTTGCAAGGTGACCATAGCTTGCTTCATACCGACAATCTCCATGGGATTCGACCCTTACTCACGTAAGGTATTACTTGGACGACCCAGTGCACTTGCTGGTTAGTTGTATCGAAGTTGTGAACCATGGTATTGGCACCATGTTCTTGGCGCCATTTCCAGGGAAAGAAAGAGCCATGAATTTTACATCATTAAAGCGTAATCACGATTACGCGTACCAAGTTGCTCACGTTGCCAGGGATTGTTTGAGCCTGGACATCACAATTTCGTGCACCAGTGGCCATCCTGAAAGAAGAGAAAAAAGAAGAAAAGTAATCCAGAAATAAAGATAAGAAAAACAAATAAAGTATGGGTGGGTAATGCCAAATAATGAGAGTCTCAATTACATGGTAGCTACAACATGTAAGTGAGAAGACAGTAGAAGCACATGGCATACCAATAGTGCAAAAATACAATAATGGGGGAGAGAGAGTGGGTACTGAAAGATAGTGTAAGTGCATATCAATGCAAATAGAATACAAGTATCATAAAAGATTAGCATTGACTTATGAATAATAATACCCAACAGTATAAAACAAGTCACTAAGCACCAAAATAATACAAGAAAATAGATAACAGTTGAATAAGAGCATTTAACACCAAAAAAAAATAATGAACTTAAAAAAGAAAATAAAAGTATGCACAAAATTAAAATGCAGTGAATGAAAGTATGCAAATAAATTAAGAAAAACAGAATGAAAGGGAGTAAGGATGAGAAGGTAAAGAAATGAAGAAGAAGAAGAAAGTAAGAAAGGAGGAAGAAAGAAGTAGAAAGGAGGGAAGAAAGAAGTAAGAATTGAAAAACAGGGCGCGACGTGCGCGCGGGCATCACGCGTACGCGTGAAAACTGTCTTGGCCATTCGACGCGTAAGCGTCGCCCACGCGTACGCATGGATGGTCTGGAAGCAAAAGGACGCGTACGTGGGGGTGATTTTGTGCTTCTAGCACAGTTCCAGCACGAGGGCAGCACAACTCTCGGGTCAAACACCAATTTACATCGATTGCCATATCCACGCGTGCGCGTCAGGAACGCGTGCGCATCAGGAACGCGTACGCGTGGTTTGCTAAGGTTGCAAGTGATGCACACACGTGATGTACGCGTACGCGTGGGTCAAATTGTGCACAGAGCACACTAGCCGCACGATTCTATCATAACTTTCTGTTCGTTCGATGGGATAGCAGAATTGGGAATCGACGCCGCGCGTGGCCGACGCGCACGCGTAGGTTGCCCTTCTTTTTTTTAATGCAGAATGCAGAATGCAAAATGCAGATGATTATGCAAAAATTATGAATGAATACTGATAACAATAAAATAAAACAAAACTAAGAAGAAAAAGAGACGATCATACCATAGTGGGTTGTCTCCCACCTAGCACTTTTAGTTAAAGTCCTTAAGTTGGACATTTGGTGAGCTCCTTGTCAGGGCGGCTTGTGCTTGAACTCGTCCATGAATCTCTACCAATGTTTGCAGTGCCAATAGCCTCCGGGGTCCCAGACTAGACGCATAAAGCCTTTAAGCAAGTTAAAGCAAGTGACGGGGCCCCAAGAGTGTTGATTGATAGAATGAATTCCGGGGTCCCAAACCTTGCTTTTGTACCCGTCTTTGTTTTTATCATCAATGTTCCAACCGGGTGGCAAGCAATCTGAATTCTCAATGGAGTACCCAAACAACTTCCTAGACCCATTCAATCGAGCTCTACACCAATCCTTGCACTTCAACTTGGAGCGTGCAACCATATTGAGCCTTGCATGACAACTCCTACCACTAACCATCTCCCTCTTACTCTTAAAGCCATAAAGAGCTCTAAGTTGACCATCCGTCTCAAGTAAACCATATTCAAGTGGGAAAGTAAAGGTTAAGGATAATAATTTTACCCACTTGAATGTTGTATTGGATGGTAATGGTTTTGGGAGAGGTGTTTCTAGTGATCTTACAAGCTCCACTCCCTGATGCTTTTCCTTGACAACTTCCACCTCTCTACGAGCTTCTTCAATTTCAACCTCTTCCTCTTGGTAGCTTGCTTCCAATGCAATCTCTTCATCATTTCTCACCAAGGGCGTGGGAGGTTGTGCTTCTTCTTCTTTAATCTCCATGTCAAGTCCAATGGGAGATGATTCAATTATAGAAATGGATTCATCAATGATGAAATCCATCTCTTGATTAACCTCTTCAAAGTCTTCAACTAGGATATGCCTTGGAGGTTGTACACCCTCCTCAACATCAATTTCAAACGTCTTAGAAGGAAGCTCTATGACTTGAGTTTCCCATGGAGGTTCTGCATTGCCTAAGTCTTCGACCACTTCTTTTCCTTTGATAGTTTCGGCTTTCTCCACCTGCTCTAGTACAAAATCAGACTCCTCCTTGATGTCTTCCCCTTCATGACAACTTTTCTCAAGGGTCTCTACTACCTTCACCTTTAGAGCCTCATCTAGCTTCTTTTGAAGTATGAATTCGTGAAATCGATCCATTTCGTCACTAAGATGATCCCTTCTCTCTTGTTCCGGGTCAATAGCATAATTGGGATCATGTTGCTCTTGGATTGATGGATACCTACGGGATATAAGATTTTGAAGTTTAGAGGTGAGACCAATGAGATTAGAGATAAGTGTGGTTTGACGCTCTCTTTGCCCTTGGTGAATAACATTAAAGGTATCATTTATGGAGGCTTGGGGTGGATAGGAGGGTTCATTTGTTAGGAGAAAGGGCTCATGATAGGAAGGTGGTTCATCTTGATAAGGATATAGAGATGGTTCATTTTGATAAGGATATTGAGGTGGTGGTTCTTGGGAGTAATTGGGTTGGAATTGTAGTGATTCTATGTATGGTTCATTTGATTCATAAGGTAGTTGGTATGGTGGATATGGATTAGGGTCATATGGAGGTGAATGGTGGAAAGGGGCTTGTGAGTATGGTGGTTCAAAGCTATGTTGAGGGGGTGGTTTATAAGCATATGGTAGGGCTTGTTGGTAACTACAAGGGGGTCCACCATATTCATATCTTGGTATGCACCCTGGAATGGCTCTTGACCATAGTAATTTGGTGGAGGATGGTTGTCACAAAAGGGTCCACCATAACTATTGTCATGGTATGCATCATATAATGGTTGTTGGTTATAGCGCATTGGAGGGGGTTGTTGCCAAGAGGGTTGATCAAATCCTTATGGCTCCTCCGTTCTTTGATTGTTCCAACCTTGATGCATGTTCTCATTATAGCTTCCATTCCCTACAACATAATTGGAACTAAACTCATAGCCGAAGGGGTGAGAATTCATAGTAGCAAATAAAAACAAAAAACTAATAAAAATAAGCAACTAAGTTCTAAAACTAACAAAAACAAACAAACAAGCAAAAAGCAAATATTTACAATAACCAATAATAAGGCACACGTTTGCAATTCCCCGGCAACGGCTCCATTTTGACGAACGGATTTCTGCTAGTAAAGAATTTCACAAATAAGTTCTCATTGCTAGTATAGTTTCTAAACCAACAGAGAATCCTTTTGTACAAAAATTTGGTTGTCACAAGTAACAAATCCCTAATAAAATTGATAACCAAAGTATTTAAACATTGGGTCGTCTCTCAAGGAATTGCAGGGAGGTGTAGTTGTTATTATTGGTTATGAAAAAGTATCTTTTTGGAGTTTTTGAAAGGTTGAACAAGGAATATAAATGATAATAAAATAAACTAACAACTAAGAAAACTCTTGGCAAGGTATGAAAATTAGAAGTCCTATCCTAGTTATCCTTATCAATTGTGATGAGAATTGTTCATTGCTCCCACTTAGTTAACCTCTAACTATGAAGGAAAGTCAAGTGGATGAATCAATTTGATTCCTCAAGTCCTAGTCAACTCCTAAGGAAAGACTAGCTTAGAGGGATCCAAATCAACCAGCAAATTCTAATTATCAATCAACAAAGGAGTTTGATAACTCAAGAGTCTCTAAATAATCAACCAAAGCCAAAAGGGAAAAAATCTAACTTAAATTGAAAGCATCAATAACATAAATAGAAGAAACAATCATAAATCTGGAATACCTCAAATTGTATTAAAATAGAAAATCAAATCTAACATGAGAATTCATAAACCAAATTGGAGAATAAATAAATCAACAAGAGAAATAGGTGAACTAAAGGACTAGAACAATTAAGAATAGAAGAGAAACTAATTAAACTAAGATAGAATCTAAAATTAAGAAAAGCTAATCCTAAAATCCTAAAACCTAAGAGAGAGGAGAGAGCCTCTCTCTCTCTCTCTAGAAACTACATCTAAAACCTAAAATTGTAAATGATTGAATGTGTGAATGTATGTTGAGTCCCTACTTGTCCCTTGGCTTTAGTCTACGTTTCTGGGCCGAAAACTGGGTCCAAACTTAGCCCAAAATCGCCCCCAGCGTTTTCTGCAATTTCTGCAGGTAGCGCATGTCACGCGTACGCGTCAATGGTTATTTTCGCGTGTCACGCGTACGCGTCAGGTACGCGCACGCGTCGTTGTGCAGTCTCGCTTTCATGCGTCCGCGTCAGGTATGCGCACGCGTCGCTGTGAATTTCTCCAAATCACGCGCACGCGTGAGCCAGGCGTGCGCGTCAATACTCGCTGGTTGTCTCCTTTATTTCTTGTGTTCCTTCCATTTTTGCAAGCTTCCTTTCCATCCTCTAAGTCATTCCTGCCCTATAAAGCCTGAAAACACTTAACGTACAGATCATGGCATCGAATGGTATAAAGAGGGATTAAAAACATACAATTTAAAGGCTTAGAAAGCAAGTTTTCAATCAAAGCACAGAATTAGGAAGGAAAATGTAAAACATGCGAATTCTATGAATAAGTGTGAGTTTAGTGGATAAAATCTACTCAATTAAGTACAAAATGTACCACGAAATAGTGGTGCATCAGTCATCAAGGGGGATATTGTTGAGTTAAGAATGAAAATTAATTTAATAATGATGACAAATATTAATTTATTGGGTTAAACACCCAATTGGGTTTGAGTAGTTCATTTAAGTGATGCAGGCCCAAATAATTGAGTAGCAGTCCAAACAAATGAAACAAAACAATCAAATGTGCTGAATGGATATTAAATCCATAACTAAGCCCAATACAAAGTGAAACAAAGAATAGCTTTCAATAAAGCTAAGTTTCAACATGCTTCAAATCCAGTAAACACTTGAAAGAGAGAGAGAAAGAGACCTTCACCTTCAAGCTCACTTACACCAGAGAAGAAAAAAAGAGAAAGCTCATAAAAAAACAAGAGTCTAATCAAAACAAATTAAAAGCATGTTACACTAAGTCAGGGATTAAAGGTAAATCATTTCTTTTTGCATGCAAGTTGATTTCTTCACTTCTTCTCCTACTCTCTGCAATGCCATTTAAAGAAAAAAAAAGAAGAAAATAGTAGTTAATTATCTCTGCTGTGTATCAACGGTAAAAGTTATTACTTGGAGCCAAAACACATTTTCAAGGGTTTGAATTTGGAATTATCACTGAGAAAGCTCATTTCTGCTGATCTGATGTCCTTAGTCAAGCAAATAGATCAGATTTGAAATCTCTAATTTAGGGGTTGATTGAAAAAAGAGAAGGGATGGATTCTGAAAGCTCAAAGTCCAAGAAGTTGATTTGGAAAAAACCCTAATTTGGCTAAAAGCAAGGTACAAAAAGAAAAATTAAATCTGAGCATAGAACAAGGAGAGAGAACCTGAGAGAGAAAGAGAGAGAGAGAGAGTGAGAGAATAAGAGAGAGATAGAGAGAGAGAGAGAGAGAGAGAGAGAGAGAGAGCAAAGAGTGAATCCTCACTACTGAGTTTGAAGTCTTGGAAGCATTGCACCTACACTAAAGGGAGAACTCTGCTGATAAACTGCTATTTTACGGTTTATTTTGTATTGAATTGAGCGAATTTTATCCATTATTCTCACACTTATGCATATAAATTGCGTGTTTTACATTTTTCTTCCTAATTCTGGATATAGTTGAAAACATGTTTCCTAAACCTTTAAATTATCAATTTTAATTACCCTTTATTATCATTCGATGCCGTGATCTGTGTGTTAAGTGTTTTCAGGCTTTATAGGACAGGAATGACTTAAAGGATTGAAAGGAAGCATGCAAAAGTGGAAGGAACGCAAGAAAATGAAGTTTTGAGAAGCTAGCAGCGACGCGTACGCGTGAGCGACGCGTACGCGTGAGCGACGCGTACGCGTGAGCGACGCGTACGCGTGAGCGACGCGTACGCGTGAGCGACGCGTACGCGTGAGCGACGCGTATGCGTGACTGGCGCAGAAAGCGATCGACGCGTACGCGTGATTGACACGTACGCGTGGACGACGCGTATGCGTGATAAAGCGTCACGTGCTGCAATCTGTAGAAAGCGCTGGGGGCAATTTCTGGGCTCCTTTTTGGCTCAGTTCCAAGCCCGAAAACACAGAATAGATGCTGCAGAATGGGGGAAACAATGACACAACTTTTCATTCACATAATTTTAGGTTTAGATGTAATTTTTCTAGATAGAAATCTAAGATTGAAAATAGCTAAACCTAAGAATCCTAATTAGTTTCTCTTCTACTTTTATTTGTCTTAGCATTCTAGTTTATTTCATTCCCTTGTTGATTACTTTATGTTGCCAATTTAGTTTATGGATTCTCATGCTAGATTTAATTTTCTATTTAATGCAATTTGAGGTATTTCATATTTATTTCTTCTTCTATTATTTGTGAGTCATTGATGTTTGCAATTGGTTGTTTGGATTTAATATTATTTGCTAGTTTTCTATGTTTTTATGTTATGCCTTCCAAGTATTTAATAAAATGCTTGATTGGATTTTAGTGTTTCTCTCTTTTTGGCTTTGTTTGAGTAATTGGAGACTCTTGAGTTATCAAACTCCTTTGTTGATTTATAATTGAAATTTGCTAGTTGATTTGGATCCCTCTAAAGCTAGTCTTTCCTTAGGAGTTGACTAGGACTTGAGGAATCAAATTGATTTATCCACTTGACTTTCCTTCATAGTTAGAGGTTAACTAAGTGGGAGCAATGGACAATTCTCATCACAATTGATAAGGATAACTAGGATAGGACTTCTAATTTTCATACCTTGCCAAGAGTTTTCTTATTTATTAATTTAATTTCTTGCCATTTTATTTCCTTGTTCCTTATTTCAAAAACCCAAAAAGATAATTTTTCACAACCAATTATAAACTACACTTCCCTGCAATTCCTTGAGAGACGACCCGAGGTTTAATACTTCGGTTAATTTTATTGGATTTGCTTTAGTGACAAACAAATTAAATTTGATTGAGGTTTAATTGTCGGTTTAGATCTATACTTACAACGCGCTTATTTTGTGAAATTCTTTACCGACGATTTCTCCTACGTCATCCGCCAAGATGAAGAACAAAGTTATGAGTTCAGATGCTGGGTTCAGTTCATAGAGTCAAGAGTGTTATTCATCTCCTTCATGTTTTACTGTTTGTATTTCAGTTTCAATGTATATATTTTTTAGTTTTCTTTGAGAGGTAAAAGACAAGAAAGAAAGACATTGAAAAAAACCATAGAGTGAAAAAGGTTGAGAGATATATTTGAGAGAAAAGCCAAAAGTGATTTTAGATTTCTTTTGGTTGTATTTTTTGTCTTGTGTTATGTACCTGAGAGGTATCCCTTATTAAGTTGGGTAAGCACTTAGTGCAGTGAGTCTAGGTATTAGCATAACCAAGTCAAGTTTATGTTGAAACTTGTGTGCTCAGATAGGATTACGTTGAGTCCTATAGAATTGGTGTATGTAATACTTGGATTATAGTGAAAATTTTACTAACATTGTAGTAGAAACTGGATGTAGGTTGCATTGCACAAGGCAACTGAACCAGGATATATGGCTGTGTCATCTTCTTTCTCTCTGCTTTAGCTCTGTTTTCTGGTTTTTATGAGACAAAACAAAATTGTCTCTTGAATCATCCGCTGCGTATACCAAATAGAAATCAAGTTCAAAATTCTGTGTTTAAGGCTTAATTATTCAAAGTTAAAGAAGATCATAGATTCAATCCTCCTTCTCTAAACCTTCTGGAACTTTCAGTATACAATAAGTAGTTATCCCTTTTCTATCTACTTTGAAAGAATAGAACAAGAGAGTGAAATGATTATACAATATAACTTATTTAGATATTCTTTTGGCTAGAAAAAAAGATAGTTAAAAAACATACTTTATTTTACAAGCTTTTACTTTAAAAATTTTATAATTTATAGTCATTTTGTCATTTTTTACTTTGAAATTGTTTCGATAATCTTTTCATAATATTTAGAGTAAAGTATCGTTTTTGTCCCCAACATTTGGGGTAAATCTTATTTGTGTCCCTAACGTTTAAATCGTCCTATTTGTATCCCTAACGTTTGTAAAAGTGATTCAACATTATCCTACCGTCAATTACACATCATGAGCGCTTTAGTTTGAGTTTTAAAAATCTCTTCTTGAAGTTAGAATACAAATGTCTGGGATAGAATCGATTATCTACTCCGAAAAATAGCTCATCAAATGATACGGAAATAAAAGATAAATAAGAAAATAAGGATTCAAACTGAATAAAAAGATACATTGAAATTAAAATAGGAACAAAAAAGATAAGTTGAAATTGAGTACAAAGAGAATCACTCTACTTTCTACCCAATTTCTTGACGCAACAAGAAAAGGACTCCTCAACCTAACTTATCAACGCCATAGTTTGGAAATTGAATCGAAGGGACTCCTCAACCTTCTATTCAATTCCCCGATGTAACAAGAGAGGGACTCCTCAACCTCAATTGTCCATACCATGATTTCATCACGAAACCAAAAAGGGGTTTTCAAACCTCTAAAAATTCTATACTACGACTACAATAGCTAAGGAGGTATTTATAACCTCTTATTAGGTTAAAACAAAGAAAACCCTAAAGCCCATAAACATAAGGCCCAATCTAGTAATTAAATAAACAAAATCAAAATACATTAAATAAAATATTCTAAAAATGTAAACTAAAATATCTTCTAAATAACTCTTGAACTCTTCATATCACGAACATTTGAAGCACGTATCATTCTCCTCCTCTTCAAAAAAGATTCGTCCTCGAATCTTGTAGGTGAAAAAAAAATAATATATGAAAAGGACAATAATTATAAGGAAGATAATTTCTTTTTTTTTTTTTGGTTTTTTCTTTTTTTTTTTTGTTTTTTTTTTCACTTTATTCTTCTTCTTTTTTTTTTTAAATAATGAAACACAAACAAAAACAAGAACACAAGAACAAAATGAAAGACGCGACAAACATTGGACTCTTTTTTTTTATGATAAAAGAAGAACAAATATAGATTAATAAGAATTAATCTAATACCTGAGCTCTGATACCAAATGATACGGAAATAAAAGATAAATAAGAAAATAAGGATTCAAACTGAATAAAAAGATACATTGAAATTAAAATAGGAACAAAAAAGATAAGTTGAAATTGAGTACAAAGAGAATCACTCTACTTTCTACCCAATTTCTTGACGCAACAAGAAAGGGACTCCTCAACCTAACTTGTCAACGCCATAGTTTGGAAATTGAATCGAAGGGACTCCTCAACCTTCTATTCAATTCTCCGATGTAACAAGAGAGGGACTCCTCAACCTCAATTGTCCACACCATGGTTTCATCACGAAACCAAAAAGGGGTTTTCAAACCTCTAAAAATTCTATACTACGACTACAATAGCTAAGGAGGTATTTATAACCTCTTATTAGGTTAAAACAAAGAAAACCCTAAAGCCCATAAACATAAGGCCCAATCTAGTAATTAAATAAACAAAATCAAAATACATTAAATAAAATATTCTAAAAATGTAAACTAAAATATCTTCTAAATAACTCTTGAACTCTTCATATCACGAACATTTGAAGCACGTATCATCAAATGTTGAAACTAATTCCTACAACATTTACATAATTCACTTTTCTAGGGACATAATTGAATCTAAACACAAATAGTGGGTATAATATTAAAATCGAATACATCCAAGTGAGACCTAATTGAGAATGAATACATCCAAGTGAGAAAAATTGAAAAATATAATCTGATTTGTTAGTATAATTGATAGTATGATAATATTAAATCACTTTTATAAATGTTAAGGATACAAATAGGACGATTTAAACGTTAAGAACACAAATAAGACTTATCCTAAACGTTGGGAATAAAAACGATACTTTATTCTAATATTTAATAGGTATTAGTCTCTCTTGTATATATTTTACATCTACTCCTAAATCTGCTATAGCTTTGAATTCAATTTTTTCTGCTCCAATAATGATGAGTACAGGAATATATCATTTTTGACTAACTAATAACGTTAACTCATTAATTCAAATTCAGTATTTTATTAATTCACAATCTCCTCCTCGTCTTTTATTAATTCTAGTTGCTCTTTATTATTTTTTGTGCTTTTATTATATTCTCTCCCTGTAATTTTAATATCTTGTAATTAAGAAAAATATCTTGTTATGTACTTTAACTTAGAGATTTCTTGTTTTAATTTTTTTTAGAAGTTTTAAAAAAGTTTTGTTCTTGAAAATTTTAAACTTATTGTATATTTTTTTTTTATCTCTATTGGCCTCACTTACTCTTTAATTTCTTCTTTTTTTTTCTAACTAAATCATTTAATTGTAATATAAATACATCTTTTAGTGGAGAATCTTTTAACTTATCTATTATAGATATTAGTATACCTGTCTATTTCATAGTTAATATATTAATAGGCTCGAACTGATTTCTTGTGATCATATATTAACAGATTTTACACAGTTATTATAACAACATATTTTTGGTTCTAAATAATATTCATCCTCTGATTCTGATAAACTTGAACAAGAATTTATATCTAGTTGTTATGTAAAATTATTTAAATCATTTTGTGAATATTTAGACTCTATTTCTATTTCTGATTTGTTATCGGTTAATATAGCTATTAGTGCTTATCTTACTTCTTCATTACTAATTTTATTTATATATTTTTTTATTTTGTAGTTATTTGCATAATGATCTAATTTTTTATATTTTTAACAGATTATTTATTTTTTATTCTTTGCACCTTTTTTAATTATTTTATTTTTATTTTTTTATTTTTTATTATTATATTTTTGTTTTTTTTTTTATAATTTTCTTTTGACTTTGTACATATATTTATATTATACCTTATATAGTTCTTGATATTGATATTTATTGTCATTTTTCTTATTATTTCTTTTTTTAATAATTTACTTTTGATTATTGGGTGCCTTTTCTGTAGCAATATCATATTGCTGGCAAAAATTTTCTAGTTCTTGTTTGTTACTAGCATTTTTTTTCTTAATTTTTTTTTGCAGCCTAGTATTCGTACATATTGTTACTCCTATTTGTACTATTATATTATGTATTTATCCAAATATTAATCCTTTGTATGGTATTTAAATACCAAATAGGGATTGTAATCTCTGTAATACTTTATCTTCAAAAAATTTGGGCAAAACTGTTATATAATACTTTATCTTAAAAAATTTTGAGTAAGACTATTATAAATCTTTCTTTCTAAAAAAGAACTGATTCATCATCTCTCATTATGATTTTAAATATAAAAATGTCTTGATACTATTTATAATTAGAAATGTTTATAAAAATGTCTTGAGTAAGACTATTTATAAAAATGTCTTGATACTATTTATACTATTTATTAACTGAATTTTTATTTTATCTTTAAAAATGTTTGGTTCTCCTAAAAAAATTTTTATGATTGTAATTATCAAGGTTGTTGTAACATCCTGTAACCGACACTATTAAGGATTAACTATTTTTCTTGTAAAATGAAAAATTTATCTCACCATTTTTTTTAATTGTCTTGTGAATCATTGAGTTATCAATACGATAACTTCTCTATTACTAACTCATTTTAATTTACAAATGGTTGCCACCATCGTTATATTACACATTAGATCTAAAATAATTTGTTCACTTAATCGATTTAAATTTTATTCTACTAAATTAGAACTGGTAAAACTATTATATACTAATTGTATCTTTTTCTCAAGACTTATATTTGCTGGAATTGGTCATAGATAGTAATTTCTGAGTTTTGAATAATTTTGATTTTTGAAGGACATTTTATTAACCTGTAAACATATTGTGTTGATAGTCGTCTTTTCCTAATTTATTATTTTAAGTTTTATTCTATGCTTGATTATGTCAAGACTTTAAAATTTGTATATAGATTTTTTTACGAGTTTATTTTATTTATGTCTATGTTTAATTCTTTATAACTGATTTTTCATATCATCTAAAATCGTATTAATATAATTATGCTTTTTCTAAGACTTTTTTTATTTACATTGCCTTCCAAACTACTATCCTTATAAAGGGTAATTTCTAATTTCCAGTCTTGGACAATTTGTAGTTTTATAATTTTTTTAAGGTTTAATTATTTTGTTGGTCTTTATAGTTTTTTAAAATTTTTAATTATATTTTTATACTTTTTTTTCTTTTAATTGGGTTATTGCACTAATTTTTTTTAATTAGGTCCCTCTTAGCAGTAATTGACTTAATTTTATAGGGACCTAACTAAAAAAAATTTGGTGCTGAGACCCAAATAAAAGAAAAAAAATATAGGGACTCAATTAAAAAAAAATTAGTCCAAAGACTCAATTAAAAGAAAAAAAAAGTATATGAACCTAATTAAAAATTTCGTAAAACTATAAGAACTAAGAGAGTAATTAAACTTTTTTCTAAAAAAGTATTGTGATTTTAATTTATTATTTGATCTGTACTAATTTTTTAAGTAGTATTTATTTTTGTTAAGGGACAAAACTCTCTTTTAAAGTCTTGTAAGTAATTATTAAATCAATCAAAGAAATATATATTAATTTTTTTTAGATATTTATAATATAATTCTCTTATTTTTATAGTTTTTTTTATATATCTAGTAAAATATCAGTTTCTTAAATTTTTATTATATTTTGTATTAAAATTTTTACTAATTTATTATTTACTTATTTTAAAAGATTTTTCTTTTATTATATCTAAAACGTGAGAGACTATAAGTGAATAATTAATTTTTACTCTAGACATAAAGATTGTTATACTAGGTCTAATATTATTTATTTTTATTTTTTATTTTTTATTTTTTACTATAGTAACTTGATATTCTTTCATATTGAACTCTATGCATCCTTAGCCTAATATTCTTTTATATATATGTCCCTTGTGGATGGCGGATGCGATGCTATGGAAGGCATGACCATGACATGTATGTAGAAATTGAGGGGAGGGAGAGAGGAGATAGAGAAAGAGAGATGTTGGGGGGGGGGGGGGGTGGGCAGTAATGGAAATTGATGCAAAAGAAAGTAAATTTATTTGGGTGTTATATGTAATATAATTAAAATAAAATAAAAAAAGAAAAAAATGTAATGTAATGTAATGACTAATGAGCAATGAGGGTGTTGGTGTTGCTGTGTTCAATTCATTTTGTTCTGTTGGATACATACATTGGTTGATCATCTCATCTCATTTCATCATCGTTATCAATTTAATTTCGGACCTTCTCTTTTTCTCTTTTTCTCTTCTCAGCTTCCCCAGCTACCTCCCAAACCCCCACTGCACCCTCAAACGGACGATCCGAAGATAAATCATCTCTCTCTCTCTCTCTCTCCAACAAACACTAATAATCATCACTCACCTCTTCTTCTTCCTCCTCCTCCTCCTTCTTCTTCTTCAGTAAATAAATTAGTAAGATAATATCTTTAACCTTTTTCTCTATCTCTTTTTCACCAATCTCTCTCTCTCTCTCTCTCTCTCTCTTTCCATATATACATATTTTATTTATTTTTCTCCCTTTGTGGGGTTTTAAAGTAACCTCTATTTTTGACGATCTTCAGGATCAGCTTGATCTTATGTCAATGGAAAATTTGTTACATTAAAACCCAGGTACGTCTTCCCTAACATGCTCTTATGTTTCATTTCTCTCTCTCTTTCTCTTGTTGTTAGTTTAGTATAGTTTTTTTTTTGTTGGGGGACACAGATTCACTGATAAACCTGAAAGCTGAAAAAAAGGAGGAAGCTTTTTTACATCTAGGGAAGTGGGTTGGGGGTGTGTGTGCGTCTTCTTTTTTCCGTGATCATGGCTGTTGCTGAGAATGCTGGGGCCAAAATCGGTTCTTCCAGTCAAAATTTGGACAACAGTGTTGTCTCATCGGACACCACTGAGATGGAGAAATCAAAGGCAAGGTCCGGCGGCGGCGGCGGCGGCGGCGGAGGTGGAGGTGCTGTCAACGGTGGTGGTGGTGATCAGAATCTGAACGGTGTATTCAACCAAGATAGAGGTGCAAACACTGTTGTGTCAGTCCCTAACGGTAATTACAAGGCTCAGGTGGGTCAGATTCGAAATGGGTTTGATGGAAACGGTGTCCAGGGTCAACAGATGGTGGTCAACAATGATGGGTATGTTGGGATTAATGCGGTAAGGAATGGGGAGAACTGTGGTGAGAGTTATAAGAGGGAGATGAGGGATTTGGAGGAGCTTCTGTCAAAGTTGAACCCCATGGCTGAGGAGTTTGTGCCGCCGTCGCTCGCCAACAGTCACGGTTACTTGGCTGGTCCTGGTGGTGCTGCTGGTTTTGGATTCGCCAACAATTTTGTGCTCCACAATAATTATGGCAATGCTAATGGCCAGACTAACAGAAGGGTATGAACTTGGAAGAAATTTGTTTTTAATTTATCCAATGGTGGAATATTATCTTTTAACTTGTGCCTTGAATTTTTATTGATACAATAATTGCTTGTTGCAGAGGAAGAATGGCTATAGTCAAGGGAAGCGTAGAGCGAATAATAAGATGGATATGGAGAAAAGGGAAGAGATGATTAGGAGGACTGTTTATGTGTCTGACATTGATCAGCTGGTACATGTTTTTAGTTGTCTTATGGATTTTATCATTTCAGCTAACTTGCAAAGAATGCAATGTGTATTCACTTGGAAGGTGGTTTTTTATGTTGGTATCTAGGTTACCGAAGAGCAGCTGGCAGCTCTCTTTCTTAACTGTGGCCAGGTAGGAAACCTTGACATTTTGTTTGCTTGCGAGTTGCGACATGTGCTTCTTAATGACATTTGACCTTGTGATTACTTTTTAAATGAACTCCTTTTTCATGAATATAGGTCGTTGACTGCCGCGTATGCGGGGATCCCAATTCTATTCTTCGGTTTGCTTTCATTGAGTTTACGGATGAAGGTAACGGTTCAACTTAATAAATGATGTCTGTATGCTCTAGTTATTAACATTTTGCCGTACTAATGCTATTATTGCTGCAGATGGTGCAAGGGCTGCTTTGAGCCTATCTGGAACTATGCTCGGATATTATCCACTTAGAGTGCTACCTTCAAAAACTGCCATTGCACCTGTCAACCCAACATTTTTGCCCAGGGTAAATTCTTTCTTTTTTTCTTTATCCCACATGGGCTCACATAAGATATTTTCTAGAAGATGATTGATATATTCTTTTCGGTTCTACATTTCTAACGATGATTTATTCTCAGTCTGAAGATGAACGAGAGATGTGCTCAAGAACAATCTATTGCACAAATATCGACAAGAAGGTGGTGATCTGACCCTTTCGTAGGATATATTAGTTTCGTTTTCTAATGTCTGTTTTGCAGGTTGCAGCAAATATGGCTCATAATTCCTAACTTTCCTTTCTTGTTTCTGTTACAGCTCACTCAAGCAGATGTCAAAAGCTTCTTTGAATCTATATGTGGAGAGGTTAGTAACTGTTCATGGACCAGGAAATGTACATTTGTTAGTTGAATTGAAATATATTATTATATAGTTCTCTAGGTCCATTGCTTAAGAGTTTTTTGTTGGTTGAATACAGGTTCACCGCTTGAGGCTTCTTGGAGATTACCATCATTCAACTCGAATTGCATTCGTTGAGTTTGCACTGGTAATAATTCATTTGTCTTTCTTATTTTCATCCGAGTCAGTTAATATTCACCTAATTCTGAATTTCCCATCTCTGAGCTATGCATCTGACTTTACTGCTATTTAAAGAGTTCCATTCTGTTCTTACTAATTATTGTTACATTCCACAGTAGTCGTGTCTTGTTGATAGCTTCTTTGGGAGCATTTGGATCTTTCTATCATAATCATTTGTTAAAAAAATAAATATTTGAGCATGCCAATCAATGAAATCGTTTGCAAATTGAAGTATAGCCAACCTGTGAACTTAGTGCTGTGAAAATTAGGTTGTAA
This sequence comes from Arachis hypogaea, assembly GCF_003086295.3. NCBI lineage: Eukaryota > Viridiplantae > Streptophyta > Magnoliopsida > Fabales > Fabaceae > Arachis > Arachis hypogaea. The sequence continues at coordinate 93,344,060 of NC_092055.1, read as the reverse complement.
TGGTAAATTTGTTCAAACAAAGTAAAAGTGATTAATTTATCCTGCTGTAGTCAGGGTCTTAAGAAGTTCCTTTGTTGCTCGTCCCTCAATTCCTTGCTATTATTAAAGTGTAACATGGAGGTGGGATCCACTCCATTTGATTTGTCATCCATTCGACATAGCTGCTCTGAGGTGTAACTAGAGCAACTAGAGGGACAAAGGGTGGGGTTGGTAAATTGGTGTGTACCGGGAAAGTCCCAAGTGGTTTACGGGAGTCTTTGATCTGGTATTTGAGCATGATTTTCCACCTTTGGAAGTTGAAGTGGATAAATATTAAATAATGTTGGTTCTCGATTACTTCTCACTCCTAACATGTACTGTGATGCCTCATGTGGTTGAGAGATGTTGCTTCTTTTTACCTTTAAATTGTGTGTTCTGTCTCCATTTTAGTTTCAAGTTCTTTTTCTTTTTTTTATGGTATGCTTGGTTTGAAGGTAAAAATGGGCTGGAAATTATTGTGGATATTTACTTGTGGACCTCCATGAAAATTTTCTCAACATTTTTAACCCTCCAACCAAATGCTCCCTTGATATGATAAATTGTCTATATTCTCCCAATTATTTTGTCGCCCTATGGTTTCTTGGTCTGATGAATTTGTTTGCCTCTTTCTTGCAGGCTGAGAGTGCAATAGCAGCTCTGAGCTGCAGTGGTGTGATTTTGGGTGCACTGCCTATAAGGTTGGATTGGCATACTCCTCCAGATTTCAACTGTAGTTAGAATAAATAGAAAAAAGAAACACTATGAAATGAAGTCTTCAACTCTTCCTTAAACAATTATTATTTTTCTGTATGCAGGGTAAGTCCATCGAAGACACCAGTCCGTTCCCGTGCTCCACGCACTGCTATGCACTGAATCATCCTTAAAATGTTTCTGGGGTTGATTGCTGTTCTGAGATAATATTTACATATATACATACATAGAAACAGATATGTCGTAAGGTACCCGTTGGCATTTAGTCAAAACACTTTCTGTCCTCGAGTCTTGCAGTAATGGTATCTGTGTTCCCCCCGGGTTTTTATTTCCTTAGCATATGTAGAGTTCGATACTTCGATGGCACTCGAGGATCTTGATGGGTTAATTTATGATGCACAATGTGTTGTGTTGACCTGGCAACGTGCAAACTTTATGGTTTGGATGTTTCCTAACATCCGGAATTTACTATTTAAATAGAAACTTGTTACAAAGCCTTGGTTCAACATGAGCTGTTTATTTGGTTATGATCTTTTTATTTAAACCTATGGTATGGCATATTAAGTAGCGGTTAATTGTCTATTGCATTTGGTATAGTTTGATGTTGTTTTCTTGTGCCAAAATTGGAATCTCACCCTTTTGCTTTGTTTGTTCCTTCTTGATATTACCGTAACATGGCCATCTACTAATATTGTCATGTTGCGTAGCCTAACCCAAAACTATCATCAAAACTCTCACTTGTAGTGTTGTATTTTTTTTTTTACCAAGCATTGGATGCTATTAGTGTTGTGTTTTTCTGGGCATATTTTCTTCTACCAACCACTTGGTAGGTGGAGGATTAGATTCCGTGTCATGAGGAAGCCACCTTATTTTTCTGGTTTGGAATGATTCTCTATCGTTTTATTAAAACCACCACTCTTGATTACTTTTCCGAGTTTAGTTGTTATGCTATGCATGTGTTTGTTAGAATAATAAAATAGTGGGCGATTAGGTTATAATATTCATGACAATAAATGATTGGATGTTTGTATAATTTTTTTCTTATACTAACACAAATTAAATCTATTTCTTATAATATATATTAATGTCACCAATTCATGTACCATTGACTTGTTTATAAATATATATTTATTTCGTCTTTCCCTTTTGGAGTATATGAATTCAGTCCCGACCCAACCATACACCTATCGTACCATGAGTACTCTGTTCTTGAATGGTAGGTCGTATCGTAAGAAACTAAGAATAACTTAAGCCTTTTCACGCTTTCTTTATTAAAAACAAAATACAAGAAAACATAGTCAAGAATTCCGAATTAAAATTGGAAAAAAAAAAAAAAGATTTTGCTAGTGTGTATTCAACTATTCATGTGTGTGTGACTGTTTGCGCGTTTTTTTTTTCCTTATGGATATTTAGGTTTATTTGTTTGTCAGCTTTTTTTTGTTATGTCTGCACAATAATAACAAAGTCGTTGCCCAATTCAATTTTATTTTTGGCCCTTTATATTTGAGCTTCTTTCTGTTTTTCAAATTTACACGCTGCGAAATCGGAAGGCCCCATAGATTTATTTCACAAGTATATCAAGTGGAATGGTTCCTGAATCATTTTTCTCCTATGCAAAATTATATAATGGAAAAACCTATTTTTGTATAAACTACCAAAAAGACTTTCAAATTATTAAACGTTGATAAAAATACCTTTCAATTTTATTAGTATTAAACCACTCTTCTACCTTAGCCCATGACAACAATAAAGACGTCTCACGGCCCACAAATTCAGCCCAACAGAATACACAAATTAAATTATAATTTAGTCTTTATCTTATCTTATAGTTATCTCTATCTTTATCTATATCTTATCTTTATCTAATTTTATCTTTCATAGGCCAATACTCTATATATACTTAGTTTTACCTTTATAGTTTACAATTCATTCAATCAACAATCAATAAAATTTCTTCATCTTTTTCTTTCATAATTCTTTTATTTTTCTATTCTTTCACAATTTTATTATGGTATCAGAGCTCCTCTTGAGCTCTGCTGACATCCATGGATCAAGGAGAAAGGGCACACCAGCAACTTCATCCGGAGTCTCTTTTGGACCTTTCGTCAGCCCAACACTTTTCTTTCATGGCACTTCCTTTCAATGAAGAAGCTCGTCCTTCAAACCAACTTGAACTTATGCCAAGTCCAACTACTCATTATCTTTGTTCTTTCAATATCTTTTCTACTGTTAACAATTCTTCAAATCGAGATTCATTCTTGAATACTTGGATCATTGATTCTGGTGCCACAGATCACATTGCATCAAATTTGTCTTGGTTTATTTCTTACACACAAATTTCTCCTATTATTGTTCATTTACCAAATGGTTCTCGAACTACTGTTTCTTATAAAGGCATCGTTCAATTTTCACCATCCTTGGTTCTTCATGATGTTCTTTATTTACCTCATTTCAACTTTAATATTATCTCTGTTTCAAAAATTACTTCAGCACTCATATGTGAACTCACTTTTTCATCTTCTTCTTGCACTCTACAGAGCAACAATTTGGGGACAATTGATTTGGCCAGAATGAGAGAGGGATTATATGTCTTTGAACCCAATTTCGGTAAAAATTCATCCACTACACACTCCATAAATTCCATTCAATCTCCACCCATTACACCTTCCAATATATGGCATTTTCGTTTAGGACACCTTTCTGGGCAAAGACTTAATCATTTACATAAACAATTTCCTTTTATCTCTATGCATCATGACGAGGCTTGTGACATTTGTCATCTTTCTAAACAAAAGAAACTTTCTTTTTCTCAAAGTTTTAACAAAGCCAATGCAAGTTTTGATTTATTACACTTTGATATTTGGGGTCCGTTTCGACAAAATTCTATTCATAATCATAAATATTTTTTTACTATTGTTGATGATTTTAGCCGCTTTACATGGGTTACTTTATTAAAATCAAAAGGAGAAGTACATAATCAAATAAAAAATTTTATTACTTTAATTGAAACACAATTCAACTCCAAAGTCAAAACTATTCGTTCTGATAATGGACCAGAATTTATTTTACCTGATTTTTATGCTTCAAAGGGCATTATTCATCAACGTAGTTGTGTTGAAACTCCTCAACAAAATGGAAGGGTAGAACGCAAGCATCAACATATTTTGAATATAGCTCGTGCTCTTATGTTTCAATCTAATTTACCATCATCTTTTTGGTCTTATGCTGTTAGACATGCTGTTTATTTACTTAATAGAGTTCCATCATCTGCAATTAATTTTAAAACACCATTTGAAATTTTACTCAATCTTCCACCAAATTATCATGACATTAAAGTTTTTGGATGCTTATGTTTTGTTTCTACCCAAATGGCAAATAGATCAAAATTTGATCCAAGAGCCAAAAAGGCTGTATTTATTGGATTTCAATCTGGTTTTAAAGGGTATATTGTTTATGTTTTAGAAGATAAAAGAATTGAGATTTCTAGAAACGTAATTTTTTATGAAAAGATCTTGCCCTTAGTCACAAAAAATGTCCAATTCCAGACACTTAGCCCAACATTGCCAAACACACCTTCTCAAAAACAAGATTCAGTTAGTCTTCCAGTTGAACCCTCACCTATACCCATTGACCCAATTCCACCTAGTTCTTTATTTTCTCCAACAACCTCTCCTTCTTCCTCACTATCGTTTCCTAACCAAGTTGAACCCATGACCACCGAATCTCTTTCAACACTAGACACTAGTCCACCATCACCTTCTCATCCCCCGTCACCTTCTTCACCACCTGAGCAACCCCATCCTCGTCATTCCGACCGGCCTCACCGACCTCCAGCATATCTCTCTGATTACTTGTGTAATTCCTCTCTCATCTCTACAAATCAATCTCCCTCAAAGTGCAAGTATCCTTTATCTTCAGTCATGTCTTTTTCTTCTCTTTCATCTTCACATAAAAGGTTTCTTTTATCTCTACATTCTGACGTTGAGCCAAAGTCTTTTAAGGACGCCAATCAACACTCTAATTGGCGTAGTGCTATGAAAGATGAGTTGGATGCTCTTGAGCTAAACAAAACTTGGCGTCTTGTTGATTGCCCTGCAGGGGTTAAGCCGGTTGGCTGTAAATGGGTCTATCGCATCAAACGCAAGCCTGATGGTTCAGTTGATCGATATAAAGCACGCCTTGTGGCTAAAGGGTTCACTCAAACTGAAGGTGTTGATTTCTTAGAAACTTTCTCCCCTGTTGTCAAGCCTGCCACTATCAGATTAGTTTTGGCATTGGCCTCTATGAAGCATTGGCCTATACATCAGTTGGATGTCAATAATGCTTTCTTACATGGGGATCTTTCTGAGGATGTTTATATGACTCTGCCACCCGGATTTATATCTCCTCAACCGAATCAATGCTGTAAGCTACTAAAGTCACTGTATGGTTTACGACAATCTAGTCGTATGTGGTATGACAAACTTTCTCATCTTTTGCTATCTCATGGATATCAGCAGACCTCATCTGATTATAGTTTATTTGTCAAATTCATTGGTGATCAAATTTCTATCCTTTTAGTCTATGTTGACGACATTGTTCTCACTGGTAATTCTATTTCTGAACTTGCTGCCATCAAGTCTATTTTACACCAACACTTTCGAATTAAAGACTTGGGCCCATTAAAATATTTTTTGGGTATTGAAGTTGCTCAATCAGAGAAGGGAATTTGCTTATCTCAAAGAAAATATTGTCTTGATCTTTTGGAGGATTCTGGTTTATTAGGTGCTAAACTTGCCTCTGTTCCAATGGATAGTACCACAAGACTATATCAAGACCAAAGTCCCTTGCTATCCGACCCTTTTGTATATCGTCGTTTGGTTGGCCGTCTTATCTATCTCACCACTACTCGACCGGACATCATGTATGCCACTCAACAATTAAGTCAATTCATGGCATCTCCTACTGAATCTCATCTTCAAGCTGCCAAGCATGTGTTACGATATTTGAAAACTAGTCCCGGCAAAGGACTTTTCTTTCCAAGGGAATCAGAAATTCAGCTTCTCGGCTTCAGTGACTCTGATTGGGCCGGATGTCCTGACACTCGGCGATCTTTAACAGGTTATTGTTTCTTCTTAGGCAGTTCTTTAGTCTCTTGGAAGACCAAGAAACAAACCACCGTTACCCGCTCTTCCACGGAAGCAGAATATCGTGCACTTGCCAACACAACTTGTGAACTTCAATGGATAATAAATGTGTTACAATTTTTACGCATCTCTCCTATTCGCCCACCAGTTTTATATTGTGATAATCAGAGTGCTCTTCATATTGCTGCTAACCCGGTTTTTCATGAACGGACCAAACATTTAGAGGTTGATTGTCACTTGGTTCGACAAAAAGCTCAAGCTGGAGTGATGAAACTTCTCCCAATTACCTCTTCTGGGCAACTAGCTGACATCTTCACCAAGCCTTTGTCTCCTCAACCCTTCCATCTTAATCTGAATAAGCTTAGTGTTCTTGACATCTTTCATCCTCCAGCTTGCGGGGGCGTATTAAACCACTCTTCCACCTTAGCCCATGACAACAATAAAGACGTCTCACGGCCCACAAATTCAGCCCAACAGAATACACAAATTAAATTATAATTTAGTCTTTATCTTATCTTATAGTTATCTCTATCTTTATCTATATCTTATCTTTATCTAATTTTATCTTTCATAGGCCAATACTCTATATATACTTAGTTTTACCTTTATAGTTTACAATTCATTCAATCAACAATCAATAAAATTTCTTCATCTTTTTCTTTCATAATTCTTTTATTTTTCTATTCTTTCACAATTTTATTAATTAGCAATAAAAATTTATTTTAAAATACGAATAAAATATTCAACTATGAAGAAAGGTTGTCGCTGTTAATAGAAATTAATTGCCATTGTTGCTCAAGTCCAGTCTTAGCTTTCCCATAAAATAAAGGAAAGGTCCTCATCAGAAAAACAAGCCCCATTATCCTCCATCAAATTCATCATCATCAACACCACCAGATTCAAATCTTTTTGTTATTTTGCAGATATGCTCCATAGTCAGTCGTGGTTCAGAGGAGTTATAACAAACAAGATTTGTAAACCCAAAAAAAAAAAAAAACAAACAAACAAGATTTGGGAAGCAAACGAACGACAGAATGTCATGGAAGAGGGAACGTAGAGGAACATGGAAGTGGTTATGACGGTGCAAGAAGATAAAGATAAAAGGAGTAATTTGAGTTGAGAAACTCTAGCGCGAATACTTTTATTAAAATTTAGCTAATATTTAATCAGCAAACAAAAAGTGAGTAATCTATTATATCTATTATATATTACTAACTTTAAATTCAAAATGTGCCACATGTCATTTTCTCGTTACAATTAAAATCAAATTTTTCTTTTTAAAATCTAAAAACTCTCCCCTCTTTTCTCTTTTTTTCTCTATCTCTCTTATATATTATTATCAATGACTAATTATGATTTTTTTTTTTACCAAAGATATGAGACTCGAACCCGCAACCTCTTAATTGAGTATGGAGAGACTATGCCACTTGAGCTATTACTCATTGGCAAATTTGGAAAGATAGGAGACTCGAACTCGCAACCTCTTAATTGAATATGGAGAGTCTATGCCATTTGAGCTATTACTCATTGGCGACTAATTATGAATTTGACAATCAAAATATACAACATAACATTCTCTAATTGTATTTAAATTAAATTAAAATTAAAATACTAAAATTGAAATATAGCTATATTATATATTATATTTATATATTATTAACTAGTTTAATAACTAAAATGTGTCACATGACACTCTCTTATTAAAATTTAGAGAAAATATTTTCCTTTAAAATTAGTAAACATCCTTCTTATATTTTCTTATCTATCTCTCTCTTTTTTTCTATTTCTCTCTATCCTTCCCACTCTATATATAATTTATAATTCATATTTTATATTAGTAATTTGACAAATCTATCTATTATATATTCTATTATATCTATTATATATTACTAATTTTAAGGTCAAAATATGTCACATGTTACTCTCTCATTGCAATTGAAATCAAATATTTTCTTCCAAAATTAAAAAAATACTCCTCTCTTCTCTCTTTCTTTCTCTATCTCTCTCATTCCTCCCTCACTCTATCTCTCTTATATATCATTATCAATGACTAATTATGAATTTGACAATCAAAATATACAACATAACATTCTCTAATTGTATTTAAATTAAATTAAAATTTTTATACTAAAATTAAAATATAGCTATATTACATATTATATTTATATACTACTAACTAATTTAATAACTAAAATGTGTCATATGACACTCTCTTATTAAAATTTAGAGAAAATATTTTTTTCTAAAATTAGTAAACATCCTATATTTTCTTATCTACCTCTCTCTTTTTTCTATTTTTCTCTATCCTTCCCACTCTATATATAATTTATAATTCATATTTTATATTAGTAATCAAAATGTGTCACCAGATATTTTTATTATAATTAAAATAAAAAAAATTTTTAGTTTCCAAAATTAACAAATTCCCTCTCTCCTTCTTCTTTATCTTTCTCTCTTTTCTCTCATTCTCTATTTTTCTTTACCTTTATATTTTACAAAAAATAAAATTTACAACATAATATAATTCAAATAAAAAATATTATTATATACATATTTTTTATTTAATTTTAAATTTTTAATGCTTATCTTTTTAATATATATTTTCACTTCTTTTCTTTTAAATTTTTATTACATATCATTTAAAAAATTACTAATACTGTGATTAAAAGTTAGAATCAAGATTCAATTGTTTTAAAAAAAAAGAGTTAATTTTATAACTATCAATATAAATTTTTTTATGTTAATATCTGATTATATTTTTATATATATAGAAAAAATATTATTTTTAAATAGCAAGTATAAAAATTAATTATTTCTATTTGTGCAACAAACTTAATAGCTAATCAAATATAAAAATATACACGTTAAATTCTTTTAAATTTTAGATATCAAATGATAAATTTAAGTAAAAAAATTAAACTCGTTCGTTTGAAAATAATAACTAAAAAATTTATTATTTAATTTTGTTTAAGACTCTGCTCTTTTTAGCTGACGGGGACTTTTGTCCCTTACGACCATTTTATAAAAGTAGTTTAATGCTATACATTTTTCGTGTCATAATCTATAATACTAGGACCTACGTAATTTTTAAAAATTTATATTCCCATAATAGTATTACAGGTAAAAATATTAGTTCTATATTATTAGATGTAATCTCACACTATTAAAAACACTATTAATAATTAATTAATAGCTACAAATTACAAAAATTACTGCCCCTAACACTCCTCATTTGAGTATTTAACATGCCATATTAGTTAATTTTTTAAATTCATTGTTATGGTGGAGTTAACTATCCACCATAATGAATTCGTGGTGGACTGGTGGTGGAGTTATTCGTAGCGTCTTTGATGTTTAAATTAGAATTCGTCCGAGTATACATTAAATATGCATTTAAGTTTTTTATTTATAGTATTTAGAGAAAACGAAAATTCAGCTAAATTCTTGGCCTGAAAATCGTCTTAGATTCAATTTGAATATTGAATCGTAAGAATAGTCAATGTAAATTTAATGTTTGGTGAACTTTTTAATTTTTATTAACGAAATTCATCTTTTATAAATGTAATATAAGTTTAATTCTATCGTAAATAATTTTGTAAATATTTTCATTTTTTACGAGTAGAAATGTAGTTTATTACTTTATTTAATAGACTAATCTCTACGTTAAGGATTTAGATATCATCAAAAGATTTAAAAATAATTAAAAGCGAGTTAAATATATAGGATTCTTTAAGTATATTCTGCATCGATCTTATTCTCCATTACCTTTACGCAACTATTTTCGGACTTCTTAACACAATCACATATTTAGGGGGAAAAAGTTTGTTTTGTTTAAAAATGATTTAGACCTATGACATTGCATCAACGTATGTTTCGCTATTTATTTCTTTTGTATTGTAAAGAGAGAGAAATTACGTTGAATTATTCTTTAATAAATTAAACTAGCATGAATAAAAAAAATTCAGATATGGGTTTAGGATTTAAAAATAGTCTTTTAAACTATTATCTAATAAGCAAAATAAAAATGCTATTTTTACATTAAAATCTGTCACTATAAATTTATATATAAATACATATGTAGTTTAACTTATTTTTTAAAAATATTATCTGCATATTAAAATTAATTATTATATATTTGTATATAAATACATATATAGTTTAACTCATTTTTAATGTATATTTTATTTTAATAATTAATTTTTAACTAATTTTACTATATACATCTAATATAAGTATTCATTTTTAATATATATTCATATCAATAATTAATTTTAGTATACATTTAAAAAAATATATCATATCATCTATTTGTGTTTTAAGGTAGATAAAAAAAATTAAATTAAAAAAATTATAACAAAACTTTCATAAAATTTTAAAAATATATATGGATACAGCCATATGATCAAGTCAAAAGCTTGGAAGAAAAAAAGAAATAATCGACGTAAGATTGATTACTATGTTTTGATGTTTATCCATTCAGATTTAATACAATTTGATTAGATTGTTTGTGAACATGTTCTTTCGGGTGACTATCTTTTCCAAATCATCATAATTGTGACAAAGTACTAAGTTTTCCGTCTTTACTGTGAAAGTGGATTAAAAAGCATGTATGGCTCACCGAGTCACCGGCCGCAATTTACATATAAAAAATTCTTTTTATTTTTTATTCTTCTTTCATTATATTGTAAAAAAATTACTAAGTCAACATAGCCACGTGTTCGTCAGTTCATTCCGTTGGTTGAGTGGAACAGTTGGTGGTGAGTAGCGGGACCTGAGAACACTCAGCGTAACGAAGGATGTCGTCCACGAATTTTAGTAGGTCGGTAGGTGAGACTACCTGTAAGGACATTCCGATATTAAAGTAAGTGTCCATACGAAAAGACAACTAATTAGAATAAGTATGTGACGTATCTTGAAAGAGGAGTAGGTCCCTCTCTTTTTATACCTTGTACTAAGGTAGGCTCTTTCACCTGGGTCTATTTGTCTGGAAGCTTGCGCCAACTGTCCAAGTCTTTTCCAAAAGGTAGTGTGATGCGTGGGTTAGTCCACCGAATGGACCTTCGGTCCTTATTGGGTGGGGCTAGAACAGTCCCCCTAATGCAATGAGTCACGAGAATTGCAGTTGGCGCATTAATCCTAACCTGTTGTCTTCTCGCCCAGTTGCTCCCCTCTAATCGTGACCTCGTCTACTCGGAGAATGCTTCTAGCACCTTCTTCGTGAACGTGAGATGTCTCTTTGATACGTGAGCATCTTATCTATCTTTTCCTTGTGAATTTGCACCTGAATTGCTAAGTTTAATCAAAATTTAAATATCTTTTAGCTACTATGGATGCTACTTTGAGTTGTGCACAATTCTATTTATTTCAGGTAGCATTCAGAGGGATTTGACGGAGTTTTGTAGCAGAAAAAGGAGAAAGCAGATGATGCTGTCAATCATGACTTCTCTGCACTCAAACTGGAATAACTTGAGCTACAATGGTTCAATCGACGTGATTCTAGCGGCATTAGAAAGCTAACTTCCAGAGCTTTCCAATGATATATAATAGTATGCATTTCTCCTCCAGCAACCTCGGCATCCTCCACGTTGAACTTGGTTCCTACCAAGTTCAGCATGAATTTGAGAACTCCCAGGGAAGCACTCGCTGCCTTCTCCACGCTGAACTTGGAAAAATCCAAGTTCAGTGTGGATTCAAAGGAACAATTTAAAGACCATGCTGCCTTCTCCACGTTGAATTTGGAAAAAGCCAAGTTCAGCGTGGAGCTTAATGAATCCAATGGTCCCCACGCTCTTCAAGCCCTGCATGGATCAATCAAATTAATTTTGATTCAACTTTTATTTTATTTACAATTAGAAAAATATATTATTTTAGTTTTAGAAAATATATTTTACATTAATTAGGATTAGATATAAAAGGGAAAAGAATCAGCCCTTTGAGCTTCTCTTCTCTTCTACCTTATTCCGCACTTTACAGTTTTTACGAATCCTAGTTTTCTCTCTGAACCATGAGCAACTAAATCTCCACTATTAAGGTTAGGAGCTCTGTCTATTGTATGAATTGATACTATTATTTTTCTATTTTAATTCATGTACTGATTTATAATTCAAGAATTGTTATCGTTCTTTATTTTATGAATCTGGGTGGAACGGAAGTATGACCCTTGTTCTAATTGAGTTCTTGTGTAACTTGGAAAAGCTCTTTACTTGAACAACGGCTTAAAAACATATTCTCCTAAATTTCTAATTATCTGAATTTAATGGGATACGTGACATATAATCCTCTTATATTTAGGTAATTAGGATTTTTGTGGCATATAAACTAGAATTGAACTTCACCCTCTAATTGGAATTAAGTGACCAAGAAATTGGCGGTTGATGAATTTTAGAGGAGACTAAAAAGGTCTAAGGAATTAGGGTTTAGTCACATATAGTTTGCCATGAATTAAATATTGCATGATTAAAATAGTTAGTAAGAAAAGTCAATCCAGAAAATAGATATCTCTGAAGCTTAACTGTTTCTCCATATATATTTCACAACTTGTTTACTGCTTGCTTTTTGATATTCTGAATTTACTGTTAATGCTTTTGAACCTTCAAACACCATTTTCTGTTTGTCTAACTAAGCAAATCACTTGACCATTGTTGCTTAATCCATCAATCCTCGTGGGATCGACCCTCACTCACCTGAGGTATTACTTGGTACGACCCGGCGCACTTTCCGGTTAGTTTGTGGGTTATAAATTTCGCATCAAATTTTTGGCGTCGTTGCCGGGGATTGATTGTGATTGACAACTACTCGTTGTTTAATTGCTTAGATTAGATGTAAGACCCAGAATCTTTGAAAAGTCTTATTATGATCAAGTCTCAAATCATACGGTTATTTATAGCCTTAATTTCGGAAATCACTTTATTAAAGATAATTAAGGCAAGTTTTGATTTATGGGATTTGAGATAAGTTATGATTATTATCCAATTTCATAATTATTGGATTATTTTCTATATTCAGAGTATAAAGTTGGTAGTTGTGAAATAATAAGGATTTCTATATGATTTGAATTAAATAAGTAATATTTTCAATATTAATACTGCTACTTTGGAAAATAAGGGATTTAATTATATTAATCCTAATTATTTGATTTGGATATTTTATTGAAAATAATTTGTGAAATTGGTGAGCAAATAGTATTTTCTATATATAATTAGTGTTGGATTTAAATTGGGTTTCAATTACTATATTACCCTATTTTTAAGTGAAATTACTAATTGCCCCTAACCCTAAGTTTCAAAAGTAAAACCCTAACCCTGAACCCTACCCGGTTACCCGTTGTTGCCCATACCCCAGCAGCCACAATACGCACGGTTTCCTTTCTCCTTTTCATGAAAGGAAGGAAACAGAAGCAGAAAGTGAAATTGAGGGAGAAGGAAGAAGGGGTCGCCGGCGTGAAGGGGGAAAGGAAGGGAGTTCACCGCACTGCCATCGTCCTCAGCCGCCTCACCGCGAGCTGTGCTTCGTGGTCCACACCCACACGATTTTCTTCACCGTGAAAGAAGAGAAGCTGAAAGGGGGACCTGAGAGGGCGAGGAACAGGCAAGAGAGAGTGAGAGGGTCGCGCCGCCACAGTCGTCCATGGAGAACGCCGGGAAGGAGGAGCTGATGCGCTGCCCAGAACCGCGCTCAACTCAACGCTGTTCAAGCTCCGGGTTGCCGTCACCCTCGTGCAGCCGCCGCCGAGAAGTAGCCTTGCATCCGCCGCCGTCTTCGCAGGACTTCGGTGGCCGCGGCTGCTCCTCGCCATGGAGCCCGTGTCGTCGCCGTTCAGCCATCGCCGGAGCAGAGACGCGCGAGGGAGATGGACGCCGCCAGGAGCGTTGCGTCACCGCCGTTGCCTGTGCCGCCGTCGTCATCGCCGGACTTCTTGGGCGCCGCCGTTAGAAAGGGTTCTGGTCGCCGTTAATGGAGTTAGCCGGGACTGTTCCAAGGCTTTACCGCTCATCCCGATCCTACTCTGTTTTGGTTAATGCTGTTGCTATTGTTCTGGCCGCCGAAAAACCTCGCTGCCACCACCTCTGCAGCGGAAACAGCCGCCGAGTCTTCTATGATGGTAAGCTCTAACTCGGCTTCAGCTTCTTTATCCGTTAATTTCTCCATGGGCCGTGAGAGTTGTTGATAAGGCTGGTTGTGTCAGGAGTTTACCGCGAGTTGCTGTCGCTCTGGTCACCGGCTGTGACGTTGGTGTTACCGGAACCGCCACCGGTGCAGCCGCTACTTGGTTCCCTCGAGTACGGTAAGCGTTTTGTTTGGAAGAGTCCTTTAATCGCTGCTTTATTATCATACGCTAACGTTTTGCGGCATTAATTGCTATAAGATTGAGTTTCGGTTGTTGTATGTTGCGATTAGTGCTGCTATGGTTATTGCGAACGTGACTGGGAGCTGAGGTTTTGGTTGTCGTCAGTTCGGGATGAGGCGGAAAGGACTCTATGAGACATTTGGATTATGGAATTGCGTTTTGAGGTAGGGGCGCTTTCCAAAAACTATGTTTTATGTATTGGAATTATTACATATGGATACTGATATGAGACAATTGGTATTTGGTGATTGTATCTGCCTTGTGTGTTATTTGATTGTCTCGAATGGTTAAGGATGCTTGTTTGGCTGAATTGTTGTGCGACTTGTGAAATATAATATTTTGAGGTTGATTCCTTAAAGATTTGAAATCTGAGTTTAATCCGTTGAGGATTGATTTGAATTAAGTTAATTATCTTGATAATGTGAAAAGTCGAATGCACTTTTGAATTCAGCCTGGTTTACTTTAATTGACTTGGTTTTGGACAAATGATTTGTTATTGAGCCGTTTCTTTAAAGCTTTGGAAATGAGTTAAATCGGTTGATACTGAGTTGATCTTGAAATGTTTTTCTTGAAATATGCCACTGAGGCGACTGTTGGATTTAGCTCGCTTTGAATTGATTTCTGGTTTTGAGTTGTTGAAAAGGAATGAGAAACGGTTTAGTTGGGACCCGAACCGGGTGGCAAAAGTCCAAGTTTTAGGGGAGGTGCTGCCGAAATTTCTACAAAATCCTAGTCTTGTTTGAAAAGTTATTTAAAAAGGGTTGGATTTGAGAAATTGTATTATTTGATTTATTAAGAGAATAATTATGTTTTCAAGCTTAATTTATTTAATGAACTTTATGCGTTGAGTTCGGCCCATTTAGAAATGAACTATTTTTACCGTTTGAATCACTGAAGGAAAGAATGATGCTCTAATATTGATTTCAATATAAAAAGGGTCTTTTAGTGATTTCAAAGGAATCCAGACTTTTGATTGAGTAATTAAGTTTGAGGCATTTTCGAAGAGTTAAAAAAAAATAGGTTCCAAAAAGAAACCTGAAAGTGGTTTGATTCAAATGAATCGGTTCCTTTTTAAATGAGTTGATTTTTGGACCGGGTTGGAACTTGTGATTTCGTATGGTCGGTTTCATAATAAATTCAGTTTCATTTACTTGAACTGAGAATCCATGATTTTAATAGTTTTAATGAATTTTAAGGAAATGATATAGGTTGACCTTCCCTAAAGACTTAGGACTCTGCCGAGAAGTTTTGAATATAAAATCCCATTGATGGGTGGGTGATTGTGAATACTTTGAAATAAGTCTTTAGCTTTCCATGGTTTTGGAAGTTTTGGAAAGAGAATGCCGAGAGTGGCTTTGTTTTGAAAAGGGAACTCACTTTGAGTAAATTTGGCTTATGAGCCTGAGATGATTTGAGAAACGAGATTTCTAAAGCCAAGGCTGAAAAGAGTTGAAACTTGATTTCAAAGTGAAATGAATTCAGAAAATGATTTATGGCTTAAATGCCGATTTCATGAATTTGATGATTTTGAATGTGGAAGTGCTGTTTTGTTGTGAGCCGGAATGACTGTGTATGATTATGAATATTGGCTGGTTCTGGATTGAACCGAGAGCCGGATGGCTGCGATGGATGTTGATCCATGGCCGAGAATGAAAGCATATATGCTGAGATATTGATAATTGTGATTTGCGCTTTCACTATCGGAGATTTGAGTTTCCCTATGTCGTCAGGGTGGCCGGGCACTGTGAAATTCCCGGACGAGCTCACCCCCATAAATATTCACTAGTGATGGTGATGGATAAATATTCACCAGTGATGGTGATGGATAAATATTCACCAGTGATGGTGATGGATATGGATCATGATTACGATCAAGCTTATATTGAGTATAACTCGAGTTGGGGAGACACGACAGAGGGACAGTCCAATGGCTAGCTACCAGGACTTGTCGGGTTGGCTCTATAACCGACAGATGATATCATCAGCCACTAGGGACAGGCATGCATCATATGCATTTATGTGACATTGTTTGGGTGTGCATATTATACTTGGTTTGCCTATGTGCTTAATTGCTAACTGTTCTACTTGCAATAACTGTTTGTTTGTGCTTGCATCTTCCTATTTGTGTTGGCTACTGGGACTCTGTTGGACTGTGTCGATTAGTTGTTGTTGGATTGTTTGGGCTTAGGGCCGTGGTTGGAATGAGATGAACTGATGGTTGATTTCGGTTTTGTGTTCCTGGTTTGGAATAAAATTATGAAAGGCTATTTTGGTTCCGCATAGATAAACCGTTTTGAAAGGCTTTTTAGTTTTTGAGAATTGAGCGGTTCTTCTTTCCGAAAAGATTTCCAACTTTACTTTCATTGTAAACCGTTGTTTTTGAAAAGAGGCATAAGACGGTTATGAATCACTGGTGCGATTATCGTCACGTATCCTATTACAGTAATTCCCAAAAACCCTCTACTGAGAACCCTTTCGAGGATGATGTTCTCACCCCCCTACATTTTTCCCCTTTCAGGATATGGGCGCAGAAGTTACGAAGAGTTCATTTAGTTGTTGTTGAGATGCTTTGTATTGTGTTAGTTATGGTTTATTGTACCCTCGCCTTTATCTTGATATAATCTGTAAGAGGGATAGGAATTGTATTGGATAATGACTGTAATATTATGTATGTATATATATATATATATATATATATATATATATATATATATATATATATATATATATATATATATATATATATATATATATATGAATGTACTCTTTATGAGTTTTGTAAGTTGTATGGTATTTATGGATGTATGATATCGGATGAAAGTATTTTTGGATCGGTATTGCGGTTTAAAGTTTTTAAACAGGCTCATATTTTAGTATTAAATAGTATAAAAGTCGTCGTAATGTCCGAGCTATCAGAGTTGCGCAGCCGGAAGTGTGAACTTTGGTAGTTAGGGTGTTACATTATAGTATCAGAGCAGTTTTTCCTGTAGAGCCTGCGGAATGGACTGACTATGCTTCAGTTGCAAACTCTGAGCGTTTGTCATGTATTAGGCCTTGTCGAATGACGAGAATTAGAGCTTTATCCACATGACGATCTATTGATTAACGCCATTAGTCTTGCGTTTCATAATTTTTGATATTAAGTTTGGCCGGCTTAATACTAGTGAATTATGTATATGAAAGCACTGATGGGTTATCATAGATGATATACGAGTTTTGAGTAAAGCGAATCGCGGGTCTTGGGGACGTTGGGAACTATTTCTCGAGGCTATTCAGTTGTGTGTCTTGAATTCTGTTCGAGCCGACCTGTTCTTTCATATCCTAACTTGAAGTTCTTGTTTGCTAATTCTCTTGAAAAGTAGTTGGATTTTTCAACACTATTCCTCTATCCATATGCATTCTTGTTTGATCTTAAGTGCATATGCTGGTTTAAGATCCTTGTTGCACCTGTCTTTCTCTGTTTGAGTTCTTCCTGATTCCAATATTCCTTGGTACAGCTGTGAACTTGTATTAATGCGCTGTGCCTTTTAAACTCCGAATTCCGAGTCCATTCTTGCGAAATTATTGATTAAGTTTTTCTCTTGTTTGACAGTGATTACAGCCAATTTTGAAGTTTTATAAAAAAAAATTGCTATTGATTAGATATATACTTACCTATATATGAAACTTTGAGATTTCTTATACAGTTTAACAACTATTCATCTCTAATACCTCTCCTGTACTTTTACTGGTTTATGGATCTGCATTCACTTTAAATTATAATTTGACTTTCTAGTAATTTTACTATAGTTCCAATACACATTTTCATTTGATTAGCTATTTGAATATTTTTCAAAATTTTGAAAAGAAAGGATTTACCACTTTTGTCTCGGTTGAGTTTCGTTTGATAAGCTTTACTTAACTTATTTTGAATTGAGTTTGATTTAGCATGCTATATGATTTATGCCATTGTTGTTCTTTTGAAATTGTTGGACTCGCAGCTTTCTTCTTATGAACGGACTCATTCTCTTTTAAGCTTTCCATCTCCATGAATGTCATGCTTGACCTTGTTTTCAACTAATCTTTTACTCTTGTGAACATTATCATTGATCTTGGTTTATCCTCTCTTGTGAATCTCATTCTTATGTGAGTTAGTTTAATTCGTTTCAAGTTAGTGCATTGTTTATTCTCCCATTATCTCTACAAGAGTTTTTAGTCAAAGATTTATCATTGAGAAATTACAAATGATTGAGTTGTCTTTTCTATGACTTTTGTATTCTTGTGGATCAATTTAAAACTTGTTTGATATTTCATGTCTAGTGGCTCTTGTTTGGACTACCTTAATTTAAGATCCTTTCTAGTATGGGTTGACTCCTTTTTAGTACATCTTAAACTCCTTGAATGTTCTTCTGAGATGGTGATTTTAAGAACACTTTTGGAGTCTTACTTTGAATCTTTTAAAGAAGTTTGAATTCTCTTTGGAAGGATACTAATGAAATTTATTTTCTGTTGTTTGATTGAGCTTGAAACCATTGTTCAATTTTGATGAAGTTAATTTAAAGTTGGCATACGCTATTTTAAATGAGGTTTTGGAAAGCTTCCTTGTTTAGTGGAAGCCGGTTCATTTGTAACGCACCACTTATTTCCTTTACCAAATTGTAAGCAAATTTTTATCTCGGAGTTTCTTTTCTAAAGAGTTTAACTTCTTCTTTCGTCCTTGCTATAAATGTTATACATACTTGTTTGAATATGAATTTTGGGAATTTTTGGAACAAGTATTTGATTTCTTTTCTGAGTTTTATGATTGCCTTTGGTTAAGTTGTGTACCTAATTATCTTTCTAAAATATTTGAGGAAATATTTTAGCTTTTAGCCAAACTTGTGTACACCTTGTTTTTAAAATTCTACATGATCTGTTTCAACATACAATTGTATTACAGCAAAGCCACGTTATTGCTTTTGTTATTCTCTTGGAGAATGTTTGTTACTTAACTTTTCTTCTAATTTGCGAAGTGGTTTTTCCGCAAGTATCGGTTCCTTTATGCACAATGTATTCGAAAGTATTTGTAATCGTGCTCTTGAGTTCTGTGAGTTTTGTCTTGGGTTTGAAATATTCTCTTCTGTAAACCTCATACTTCATCGACTCGGTTTGAGTTTGTTTCAAATTGATGCGCTGGTTTTCTTCTTGTTGATCCTATTGAACTTATTTGATCCAAGGGTTATCTTTGAAGTTATCAATTGATTTATTTTTAGCAAACTTCATTGCTTGAGCATCCTTGTTTGTCTGGAATTGGATATATTCTCTTAAATCTATGAGCATTATCCTTGATATTGTTTCTCCTTGCTAGAATCTTGTATCCTTCTGAGTAGACTCGAGAATTGTTTGATATCACGTGCGACTTGTAGACGTAGTAACACGATGCGTTAGTTCTTTAAGACGTGATATGTGTATGCGGAAGTTGATGCGGTAGGTGTACAACGTTAAGAGTTGTGTGTGTTTTGTTCCTTGCGAGCGGGTTTGCG
Source organism: Arachis hypogaea (assembly GCF_003086295.3). Taxonomy (NCBI): domain Eukaryota; kingdom Viridiplantae; phylum Streptophyta; class Magnoliopsida; order Fabales; family Fabaceae; genus Arachis; species Arachis hypogaea. Next base: position 93,324,357 of record NC_092055.1, on the reverse strand, counting down.
GTTGTCAAGCTTGTGATCGAGTATGGGGATTGTAAAGTACTTGATGGAGTTGGGAAGTTGAAGCTTTGAGGTTGATATGAGATTAGTGTGCGAATGTTGAGTACGTCGTTTTAACCCCATCATGTCTTATAGCCTTCGATGCCTTGCCTTACTATCACATGATTGACCCAGGATACCTTTTGCATTGAGCCTATCTTGTAATGTTTGCTTTGCGACCATGCTCCTACCTTTGCCTCCTTATGCTTATGACAATCAAAGTATTTGAAACTTGTATATATGATTATATTTTGAGATATTTTTGCTTATTCCTTAAATGTGTTCAAGGGTGAACTGTTATGGAATTTCTTTCATTTTGTATCAATTTTTGAGGATGAAAATTTTTATAAGGTGGGTAGGATGTAAGACCCAGAATCTTTGAAAAGTCTTATTATGATCAAGTCTCAAATCAAACGGTTATTTATAGCCTTAATTTCGGAAATCACTTTATTAAAGATAATTAAGGCAAGTTTTGATTTATGCGATTTGAGATAAGTTATGATTATTATCCAATTTCACAATTATTGGATTATTTTCTATATTCAGAGTATAAAGTTGGTAGTTGTGAAATAATAAGAATTTCTATATGATTTGAATTAAATAAGTAATATTTTCAATATTAATACTGCTACTTTGGAAAATAAGGGATTTAATTATATTACTCCTAATTATTTGATTTAGATATTTTATTGAAAATAATTTGTGAAATTGGTGAGCAAATAGTATTTTCTATATATAATTAGTGTTGGATTTAAATTGGGTTTCAATTACTATATTACCCTATTTTTAAGTGAAATTACTAATTGCCTCTAACCCTAAGTTTCAAAAGTAAAACCCTAACCCTGAACCCTACCCGATTACCCGTTGTTGCCCATACCCCAGCAGCCACAATACGCACGGTTTCCTTTCTCCTTTTCATGAAAGGAAGGAAACAGAAGCAGAAAGTGAAATTGAGGGAGAAGGAAGAAGGGGTCGCCGGCGTGAAGGGGGAAGGGAAGGAAGTTCACCGCGCCGCCATCGTCCTCAGCTGCCTCACCGCGAGCTGTGCTTCGTGGCCCACACCCACACGATTTTCTCCACCGTGAAAGAAGAGAAGCTGAAAGGGGGACCTGAGAGGGCGAGGAACAGGCAAGAGAGAGTGAGAGGGTCGCGCCGCCACAGTCGTCCATGGAGAACACCGGGAAGGAGAAGCTTATGCGCTGCCCAGAACCGCACTCAACTCACCGCTGTTCAGGCTCCGGGTTGCCGTCACCCTCGTGCAGCCGCCGCCGCGAAGTAGCCTTGCATCCGCCGCCGTCTTCGCAGGACTTGGGTGGTCGCGGCCGCTCCTCGCCATGGAGCCCGTGTCGTCGCCGTTCAGCCATCGCCGGAGCAGAGACACGCGAGGGAGATGGACGCCGCCAGGAGCGTTGCGTCACCGCCGCTGCCTGTGCCGCCGTCGTCATCGCCGGACTTCTTGGGCGCCGCCGTTAGAAAGGGTTCTGGTCGCCATTAATGGAGTTAGCCGGGACTGTTCCAAGGCTTTACCGCTCATCCCGATCCTACTCTATTTTGGTTAATGCTGTTGCTATTATTCTGGCCGCCGAAAAACCTCACTGCCACCACCTCTGCAGCGGAAACAGCCGCCGAGTCTTCTATGATGGTAAGCTCTAACTCGGCTTCAGCTTCTTTATCCGTTAATTTCTCCATGGGCCGTGAGAGTTGTTGATAAGGCTGGTTGTGTCAGGAGTTTACCGCGAGTTGCTGTCGCTCTGGTCACCGGCTGTGACGTTGGTGTTACTGGAACCGCCACCGGTGCAGCTGCTACTTGGTTCCCTCGAGTACGGTAAGCGTTTTGTTTGGAAGAGTCCTTTAATCGCTGCTTTATTATCATACGCTAACGTTTTGCGGCATTAATTGCTATAAGATTGAGTTTCGGTTGTTGTATGTTGCGATTAGTGCTGCTATGGTTATTGCGAACGTGACTGGGAGCTGAGGTTTTGGTTGTCGTCAGTTCGGGATGAGGCGGAAAGGACTCTATGAGACATTTGGATTATGGAATTGCGTTTTGAGGTAGGGGCGCTTTCCAAAAACTATGTTTTATGTATTGGAATTATTACATATGGATACTGATATGAGACAATTGGTATTTGGTGATTGTATCTGCCTTGTGTGTTATTTGATTGTCTCGAATGGTTAAGGATGCTTGTTTGGCTGAATTGTTGTGCGACTTGTGAAATATAATATTTTGAGGTTGATTCCTTAAAGATTTGAAATCTGAGTTTAATCCGTTGAGGATTGATTTGAATTAAGTTAATTATCTTGATAATGTGAAAAGTCGAATGCACTTTTGAATTCAGCCTGGTTTACTTTAATTGACTTGGTTTTGGACAAATGATTTGTTATTGAGCCGTTTCTTTAAAGCTTTGGAAATGAGTTAAATCGGTTGATACTGAGTTGATCTTGAAATGTTTTTCTTGAAATATGCCACTGAGGCGACTGTTGGATTTAGCTCGCTTTGAATTGATTTCTGGTTTTGAGTTGTTGAAAAGGAATGAGAAACGGTTTAGTTGGGACCCGAACCGGGTGGCAAAAGTCCAAGTTTTAGGGGAGGTGCTGCCGAAATTTCTACAAAATCCTAGTCTTGTTTGAAAAGTTATTTAAAAAGGGTTGGATTTGAGAAATTGTATTATTTGATTTATTAAGAGAATAATTATGTTTTCAAGCTTAATTTATTTAATGAACTTTATGCGTTGAGTTCGGCCCATTTAGAAATGAACTATTTTTACCGTTTGAATCACTGAAGGAAAGAATGATGCTCTAATATTGATTTCAATATAAAAAGGGTCTTTTAGTGATTTCAAAGGAATCCAGACTTTTGATTGAGTAATTAAGTTTGAGGCATTTTGGAAGAGTTAAAAAAAAAAGGTTCCAAAAAGAAACCTGAATTGGTTTGATTCAAATGAATCGGTTCCTTTTTAAATGAGTTGATTTTTGGACCGGGTTGGAACTTGTGATTTCGTATGGTCGATTTCATAATAAATTCAGTTTCATTTACTTGAACCGAGAATCCATGATTTTAATAGTTTTAATGAATTTTAAGGAAATGATATAGGTTGACCTTCCCTAAAGACTTAGGACTCTGCCGAGAAGTTTTGAATATAAAATCCCATTGATGGGTGGGTGATTTTGAATACTTTGAAATAAATCTTTAGCTTTCCATGGTTTTGGAAGTTTTGGAAAGAGAATGCCAAGAGTGGCTTTGTTTTGAAAAGGGAACTCACTTTGAGTAAATTTGGCTTATGAGCTTGAGATGATTTGAGAAACGAGATTTCTAAAGCCAAGGCTGAAAAGAGTTGAAACTTGATTTCAAAGTGAAATGAATTCAGAAAATGATTTATGGCTTAAATGCCGATTTCATGAATTTGATGATTTTGAATGTGGAAGTGTTGTTTTGTTGTGAGCCGGAATGACTGTGTATGATTATGAATATTGGCTGGTTCTGGATTGAACCGAGAGCCGGATGGCTGCGATGGATGTTGATCCATGGCCGAGAATGAAAGCATATATGCTGAGATATTGATAATTGTGATTTGCGCTTTCACTATCGGAGATTTGAGTTTCCCTATGTCGTCAGGGTGGCCGGGCACTGTGAAATTCCCGGACGAGCTCACCCCCATAAATATTCACCAGTGATGGTGATGGATAAATATTCACTAGTGATGGTGATGGATAAATATTCACCAGTGATGGTGATGGATATGGATCATGATTATGATCAAGCTTATATTGAGTATAACTCGAGTTGGGGAGACACGACAGAGGGACAGTCCAATGGCTAGCTACCAGGACTTGTCGGGTTGGCTCTATAACCGACAGATGATATCATCAGCCACTAGGGACAAGCATGCATCATATGCATTTATGTGACATTGTTTGGGTGTGCATATTATACTTGGTTTGCCTATGTGCTTAATTGCTAACTGTTCTACTTGCAATAACTGTTTGTTTGTGCTTGCATCTTCCTATTTGTGTTGGCTACTGGGACTCTGTTGGACTGTGTCGATTGGTTGTTGTTGGATTGTTTGGGCTTAGGGCCGTGGTTGGAATGAGATGAACTGATGGTTGATTTCGGTTTTGTGTTCCTGGTTTGGAATAAAATTATGAAAGGCTATTTTGGTTCCGCATAGATAAACCGTTTTGAAAGGCTTTTGAGTTTTTGAGAATTGAGCGGTTCTTCTTTCCGAAAAGATTTCCGACTTTACTTTCATTGTAAACCGTTGTTTTTGAAAAGAGGCATAAGACGGTTATGAATCACTGGTGCGATTATCGTCACGTATCCTATTACAGTAATTCCCAAAAATCCTCTACTGAGAACCCTTTCGAGGATGATATTCTCACCCCCCTACATTTTTCCCCTTTCAGGATATGGGCGCAGAAGTTACGAAGAGTTCATTTAGTTGTTGTTGAGATGCTTTGTATTGTGTTAGTTATGGTTTATTGTACCCTCGCCTTTATCTTGATATAATCTGTAAGAGGGATAGGAATTGTATTGGATAATGACTGTAATATTATGTATGTATATATATATATATATATATATATATATATATATATATATATATATATATATATGAATGTACTCTTTATGAGTTTTGTAAGCTGTATGGTATTTATGGATGTATGATATCGGATGAAAGTATTTTTGGATCGGTATTGCGGTTTAAAGTTTTTAAACAGGCTCATATTTTAGTATTAAATAGTATAAAAGTCGTCATAATGTCCGAGCTATCAAAGTCGCGCAGCCGGAAGTGTGAACTTTGGTAGTTAGGGTGTTACATTAGATAATTTTTTTTTCTTTTATTTTGTTTAATTTTAGTGTTATTAATTTTTATTTTTCATTTTTTTCTTTAATTTTTTTCTTTAATTTTTGTTTTACTTTTCGTTTCCTATCCCCAGTTTTATTTTTTTTTACTTCATTTAACTTTTAAATTTTTTTTTTCAAAACCTTCGTCCGTTTTTTTTATTTTTATTTTTATTTTCTTTTATTTTCATTGTGTTTCTTTTCATTATTTTTTTTATCTTTTTATATTTTATTAATTTTATTTTATTTTTGTCTTTAATTTCCAAAAAAAAAATAAATAAAAATAAAAAAAATATTTGCATCATATATTTATTTTTCTTTAATTCCTGAAATTAAGTTGGTGTCACCTGATTAATTTTATTTTAATTTTTCTATTTAATTTTGCTTTATATATTTCAAATTTTCTGCTTAAGTTTAGTTATAATTTTTGAAAACTTTTATAGTTAAGTGTTTAGTGTTTTTATTTTATTATTTTACACAGGTTACCTCACTGGGATCTCTGCATTCTGACATAGAAAATTTCATCTTTTCTTGTCTTCTGTTTGTTTACGAGTAGGAACAGGGACAAAGAACCTCTGTTAGACTTTGATCCTGAACCTGAAAGGACTTTGAGACGGCGTTTGCAACAAGCAAGACTTTACAAGGCTACAGATTCCATTATGGATCATAATAATGCTGTTAATGCCAATGTGGCAAATTCAGTTGGGAATGAACAACCTAGAAGAGTGCTTGGCTCTTACACTGCTCCTAATGCAGATCTTTATGGCAAAAGTATTGTGGTGCCTCCAATAGCTGCAAATAATTTTGAACTGAAGCCACAGCTAGTCACTCTTGTGCAACAAAATTATCAGTATCATGGACTTCCTCAGGAAGACCTAAATCAGTTTATTTCTGATTTTCTGCAGATTTGTGATACTGTAAAGACCAATGGAATGAATCCTGAGGTGTACAAACTCATGCTCTTCCCATTTGCTGTAAGGGATAGAGCAAAACTGTGGTTAGAGTCTCAACCCAAGGAGAGTCTGGATACTTGGGACAAGGTTGTTATTGGATTTCTGACTAAATTTTTCCCACCTCAAAAGCTGACTAAGTTAAAGGTGGAGGTTCAGACTTGCAGACAGAAAGATGGTGAAACCCTTTATGAAACTTGGGAGAGATTCAAGCTACTGACTAGGCAATGCCCTCCAGATATGTTCTCTAGATGGACTCAGCTGGATATCTTTTATGAGGGCTTATGTGAAATATCCAAGATGCGCTTGGATAATTCTGCAGGTGGATCTTTGCACATGAAGAAGACACCAGAGGAGACTATTGAGCTTATTGAGTTGGTTGCTAACAACCAATACTTATATTCCTCCAACAGGAATTCCTTGCACTCTGAAACCTCTCAGAAGAAAGGCATTTTGGAAGTGGAAGCTGTTAATGCTCTTCTTGCTCAAAACAAGCTTATGTCTCAGTAAATAAATCTACTTACTCAACAATTGAGTGGAATGCAAGTTTCAGCTATCAACACCCAAAATCCAAATCAAGAGGTCCCTTATGACATAACAGGTAATTTTATGCAAAATGAAAATTATAATTATGCTCAATCTTCTTCTGAACAGGTCAATTACATGGGGAGTGCTCCTAGAAATTCTAATAATGATCACTATTCTAAGACTTACAATCAGGGGTGGAGAAATCATCCAAATTTTGGGTGGAGAGAGTAACCTCAGAGGCCACAAAATTTTAATAATAATTCTCAGGGTGGTTTTCAACAGAATAATTTTAATAACCACCAGTTTCAGTCATCTCAGCAAGCAACTTCTCAGCCCCAACAAAACAATGATTTGGAAGTAATATTGGCAAGTTTTAGACAGAAAACCAGAGTATTAATCAAGATCTTGGAGATTCAGATGGGTCAATTAGCCACAAAAGTTAATGAAATTGATCAGAGGACCACTAATATCCTTCCTGGTAACACAATTCTAAATCCAAGAGAGGAATGCAAGGCTATTACCTTGATAAGTAGACAAGTGACAAGTACGGAAGCACAAGTTAATGAGGATCCACTTGAGAAAGAAGCTCCAGAGGAGGAGAAGGAAGAAATAGAGCACGTCCCTCCAAAGCGTGCGGACAACCCTTTCTCAGACTCTCTTGACACTTATCCTACATTGCCAAAGGCTCTTGAGTACAAGCCTAAAATGTCATATCCTCAGAGACTTCAAAAGGAGAGCAAGGACAAGCAGTTTTCAAAGTTCTTGGAAGTCTTCATAAAATTGCAAATAAATATTCCTTTTGCTAAGGTTTTGGAGCAAATGCCTCTCTATGTCAAATTCATGAAGGAGTTGTTGTAAAAGAAGAAGCCTTTAAAGGGAGATGAGACAGTGGTCCTGACTAAGAAATGTAGTGCCATCATTCAGAATAACTTGCCAAGGAAGATGCCGGATCCAGGGAGCTTTCAAATTCCATGCACCATTGGGAGCACAACCTTTGAGAAAGCATTATGTGATGAAGAAGTTGCAAATCCAAGAGGCACAACCCACAAGGATAGCATTACAGATGACAGACAAATCTATAAAGCCTGCATACGGATTAGTGGAGAATATCTTGGTCAAAGTGGGTAAGTTCTTCCTCCCAGCAGATTTTGTGATTCTTGACACAGGGGAGGAAGAGAATGCCTCTATAATTCTAGGAAGACCCTTCCTAGCCACTGGGAGAACTCTAATTGATGTAGAAGTGGGTGAATTAGTGCTTAGAGTCATAGTTGTCAGAACCGAACCGGTGATCGAACCGGTGAAGTTACTGGGTTACTGGGTCACTGGTTCAACCGGTGGGTCACTGGTCGAACCGGTTAACTCGGTATAATTAAATAATTATATAAAATTTAATTATCTTTTTATTATTAGTATTTTTATAAAAATAATTATTATTTTTAAATTTTAATACTTTATTAATTAGTTTATATTTATTTTATTATTATATTATTATAGGTGAAAAGTTACATACAATTGTTTTTTTGAGAAGTTGATATTTAAAAACCGTTGACTAGTTTAACTAAATATCATCTAGCGATTTTCAACTATCAACTTCATATGAAGACAAAAAATAAAATAATATATTAAAAAAATAATATTAATAGATATCAATTATCATATAATCATGAAAAAAAATAAATTATGATTAATTAAATTTTTTGTTTATCTTTTTAATTTATATATATTTAATAAAATTTATAGTTAAATAAAATGTAATTGATTTAAAAATGAGTGACTTTGAAATTAAAATAAATTGAATATAAGCGAAAAGAAAGAATGCTATATGTATTATAATTTGTATATTAATTGATGAGAATCACTTCAGCTTGGTGGTAGAAGCATGCTTGCTTTATGCTGGAGGAAGGGGTTCGAACCCCACTGGAGGCAAATTTTCTTGAAAAAATTTCCAAAAATTATCACAAGCCTTGACGCCTTGACACTTGGCAGCGCTGGAGGGTTTAGAGCACGGTGGAGTTGCAGATCGATAGTAAATTCACCTTCAAATCGAGCGGTTCGGACCGGTCCGGTTTTCGCCAGGTTTGACCGGTTCACACCGGGTTTGATCGGTTCGTACCGGTTCTTTACCTTAAACGGTTAGAAGCTTAGCCCGGACCGGTATTGGGTTCGGTTTACCAGTTTTTCGATCGAACCGGCCGGTCTGGTCCGGTTCTGACAACTATGCTTAGAGTGCATAATGAGCAACTAGTCTTTCACGTCTTCAAAGATATACATTCAGCAGGTGAAGAAGAGAGGTGCATTGATCCAAACCTTCAAGAACCCCCTAATGATGCACAGCAGAAATTGCAGCTCAAACCTCCTTTAGTGACAACCAATAAAATTTCTCCTGACATCAAACCTAAGTTTGGTGTTGGGAATGCATCATCCACAAAGGAGGAGGTTCCCAAAAAGAAGAAAAGGAGGAGGTTCCCAAAAAGAAGAAAGTACCCAGAGAATGGAGAAACAAAAAGATCCCCACTGAAAGTTTCTCCCCAGGAATGAAAGTGGTGTTGACTAGCAATGCAGTGTGGATTTATACAGTAAACAGAATCCTCTCTCTGGAACATATTGAGCTAATTTATGGAGACACATGAAAGAAGTTCAAAGTAAGGGGTGAAGAGCTGAGCCCCTATGATCCTCCTCCTTAGAGGAGCTAACCGTCAAGCTTGTAACGGTAAAGAAGCACTTGTCGGGAGACAACCCGATAATTTCGTATCTTTAGTCTATTTTTCGTAGTAGTAATTTTATTATTTATTTGATTTTTTATTGAGTTCTACTGTTTTTCTTTTGTTTTATGTGTATTTCGATCATGTAAAAATTTTAAAATAGAAATTAAACACTTAAAAAAATTTTTGGACGCTCTGGAGGAGGTTGATTCTGCCTGTCCCACGCTGAACTTGGAGAGTGTGATTTTGGTTGAAGCCCATGCTAAACTTGAGAAATTCTAAGTTCAGCGTGGTGATCGACATAAAAAAGGGAGAATTGGCTAAAAGTCCACGCTGAACGGAGGATTGCATTTGAAAAATACGGCGCTGAACTTGCCTATTTTCAAGTTCACGTAAATTCATCCTAGTGATATGTATCCTCATTGAAATCTCACCAAATCTGCACTTGAATGATCTTTCCCCAATCAGAATCCCCCTCATCTGGCCCCATTCAATCCCAAGATCCCTTTTTCTTTTACCCAATTACCCATACTCACTCAATATCCCACCAACTCACAACAAATCCTTCACCACAGCACCCTTCCATTAAACCTGACCCCCAACCCCTTCTATATATGTAACCAACCCCTCCCCTTATATATCTACGTTCCCCATTATATATACGCCCCTAGTTTATATTTATACACACACACATATATATATATACACACACGCCCCCAGTTATATATATATAAATAAATCAATAAATTATTAACTATATACACTACAAGAAACAATGTAATTATCGACGCCAAAAATCGACGGTTAACTTTTCCGTCGATATTTTTCGACAGCAAAGCCGTTGATAAAATAAAAGAGATAACCAGAAATAAAATATTAAAATCGACGACGATGTCGTCTATTATTTTGGTAACTTTCTAACTTCTAAATTCTATCGTCACATTATCGACAAAAGAGTGGTTAAAAATTTTTTTTCTTTAAAATCGACGGACAAGTTGTCTATTTTAATAATTAAAATATCGACACTTTTTGCCGTCGATAACTTTAAACGATAGAGATCTCTTTTCTAACTTAGATGGACGGTATAGATTTATTACATAAAATAGACGACTGGGATGTTGATTTTTATCATCAAAAAAATCACTCCCGCGTTTGGCTTCCCGCGTCCTTCGTTTCACTCATTTCCCCAAAATTTAACCCCAAACCTTCGTAGAATCAAAGTTCAGACTTCAGAGTGAGGCTTTTTCTTCTCCTCCATCACTTGAGAATAGAGATCAGAGATGGAATCAAGTCACATAGAGAGGCAGAGAGCAGAGCTTCTTCTTCTTCGACGCCTGAGAAAACCCGCCAGCCTCCGCCTGAACGCAGAGCGTTGTCTTCTTCTTCTTCTCCTCCGCCTGATAGCAGAGCTGCTTCTTCTTCTCTTCCGCCGAACCCGCTGTCGCTCCTTTTCATGTGAGTTCCTCTCTCTCTCTCTCTCTCTCTCTCTCTCTCTCTATCACATTGTGATTTGTGAATGTTCTTCTTCTTCCACAGACTCGTCGTTGCAATATCTTTGCCGATCGCCGTCCCTGTGAGCCCGATGCCAGAGCATGTCGCCATTGCAGCTTCTTGTAAGTTCCTCCCTATCTCTCTTTTATTATTATATTTATTTTTACAATTTTTGTATCTACTATTTTTATCATGAAATTCTGAATTTGTATTTGTTAAACCTAATTAGCATAATCAATTCATTACATTACTTCAGCTTAACTAGTTTGTCACAGTTTTACAATGTGATTAGATAAAATAAAATTTAAAAGAAAGAGTATTGTGGTTCTTGTGATAATCTTGAATTTGTTTTCCGACCAAAATCATAATAATAAAATCTTGATTTTGTTTATCAAAGAAAATAGTTGTTATTTCTATTACAAACCAAATAAATCATTGTTTATTTTTATAAAAATTCAGATGCCTTTACAAATACATGGTGGCAGATTAGGGTATGACGAAGAGTATTGCGGTTCTTGTTATGGTGCTGATGGCAATTGTTGTAATTCTTATGAAGAAGTTCAAAAAGCGTATAAAAGGAATGGGCGTTGCCGGAGAACTTGGACTTGTTTGATCAGTGTCAAAGAGAAGGGTATGTTCAGAGGGTAAAGGATGAAGAAGGTGAAGGATGCAATATTCATGGATCTCTTCAAATTAATAAGGTTGCTGGAGATTTTCATTTTGCAATTGGGAAAAGTATTCTTAGCCATTCAACTTCTTCATTTCTTGTTGATTTGCTTGCTTTACGAGATAATAATCATTTGGGAAAAGTATTCTTAACCATTCAACCTTCTGCGGATTATAGTAATAGACAAAGATATATGAAAGAAAATTTTGATCATTGAAACAGAGGGGTATTCTGCAACCTGCAGTTGTGTTGCTTTGTTTCACATTTGAATTAATTATTTTCTACTCTTTTCCTTTCAGGGACGTTCTGGTCATCATTCATGGACTTAACGAACACAGGTAGTCTACTAAGCTTTCTGTTTTTCTGATATATCCATTTTCATGTGATTGTTATTTGTTAAGGCATTTGTAAGATGATAATAATAATAATAATAATGGTGATGTTGTGAGAGGCTTACCTGGCCAGCCTGCTGTGGATTTTGAGCACTATGCTGGCTATGTTACTATCAATGAAACCAATGGAAGAGCACTCTTTTACTGGTTCTTTGAGGCCATTACCAACCCAGATGATAAGCCTTTGGTCCTATGGCTTAATGGAGGTAGTTAATCATAATCATAATATAATTAAAATCATGATGATGTGTTTAACTAATTGAATTTGTTGCATGCAGGACCTGGATGTTCTTCTGTGGGATATGGAGCAACACAAGAGATTGGTCCATTTTTAGTGGACTCTGATGGGCAGGGACTCAAATTTAATAACTTGTCTTGGAACCAAGAAGCCAACATCTTATTCCTGGAATCTCCTGTTGGAGTTGGCTTTTCCTACTCAAACACAAGTAGTGATTATGATCAATTGGGTGATCAAAAGACAGGTCCATTACTTTAAACTTAACATAATTAATACTATTTGATTTGTTACATGCAAACACATGCATGCATATCTTTGATTTGTAACTTGTTTGTAACAGCTAATGATGCTTACACTTTTCTCCACAACTGGTTCCTCAAGTTCCCATCATATAGAACAAGGACTTTTTACATAGCAGGGGAGAGTTATGCAGGTATTTATTCTATATATTCATTCATTCCTGCATCTTAGTTATTTGTTAAGCATCTATGTGGAGCCAACAATTCTTTTCTTGCTTTATTCACTCTCAATTTACCCCTCTGTTATATATTTTGTTTCTATTTTTTGTCTTTTTAATATATCATGCCTCGGCAATGTTAGCAGTATGAATTGTGATCTTAAGCAGGAGCTTGACAAGTTGAGGAAAAGGTTCGAGTTGACAGAAGCAGAGAATGTTTATCTGAACAAGTCAATTGAGAGAATGGACAAAGAGTTGCATGAAGCCAAAGACACAAGTTTCCATTTAAGTCATCAAATTGAAAACTCAGAAAATCTGGTTAAGAAGAAAGAAGCAGAACTGTTAGCAATGGAGAAAAGGATAAAGGCATCAGAGACATTAAACACCGAGTTTTGCAGAGCTATTGAGGAGCTGAAGATGGAACAAGAAGAATCAAGAAGGATCAAAGAAGATATGGACAGAAAGGTATAAAAACACTTGATTTGAGTTAATTGATTGAAGAATAATAAGATTCTATGAATAGTATTTGTTCATTTTATAGCTATTCCTAGCTCTCAAATGCTTAAAGTCCCTGTCATCAATTGAAAAATTGTTAATTTAGAGCATTTGCTTAAAGTCCCACTAATGTTTCTTATAATTCTGTTATCTTTAGGTGTGAGGATTATGCAATTTGCTTTTTGCTTTCAACCAGAATGGCATCACACAATTACATAGCAAGTGCCAAATCTGTATCTCTTTATTGTATAAGTTCAGGAGTTTCTCAATCTGCCATTGCTGCACTCTTTTGTAAAATCAATTTTGGAAAGAAGCAATTCTCTACTTGCTGTTTCGATTTTAGTCAACCTTGTTTGATTGACAAGTTCAGGTAAGTCAGTGGTGACATTTTGATTATCCTTATGCTAGTTGATCATATGGATAATCTGGGAATATATGTGACAACCTTGAAGATTTGGAGGTTTTTACAGAGCTTGTTTCCAACCGTTTACACCGTTATCATCTACATTCCCTAAAGAAGTTTTCATACTGTGTAGTATCACTGTATCAACCATATATTACTAATAATCTAATATGATATTGTTGAGGTTTTTTCTCTCTTTTTTTTTTGTTGTTTGACAAATGATTGTTTACTATCCAGAGTTGGCAGAGATAGATGGTGCCAGAAATTGGGCTTGTAAAAGTGGCGGGATACCAAAAAGCATGGAGATTTGACTCCTTAACATCACAAACTAGTGGATTTTTTGTCGCCAAGTTCACAAAAGTAGCCATTTGATCTTTCCTCAAAGAATATATAATTATTTATTTCAGTTGCCAAATAGTTTTAGATATGCTATTGCATTAGAAACATTCAAACAGGAAAGTTTTCCTTTGATTATTATCATCATGTAGCTTATTAGTTACAGGAATTTAAATATTGTTGTCCAATCATACGGTTCTTGAGAGACTGGCTTGCTGTATCTCTTTCCAAAATTAAAATTGATTTCAAATTTTTACATATATGATAATTATTAGTTATGATTATATTTAAAAGTTTATTTGCATTAATTGTTTACTATTTTTTAAATAGAAAAAAATAATTAAAACATATAACTATTAAAATCGACGGCAAAGTTGTCGCTTTTTAAGTTTAAAATAGACAAAAAAGCCAAAATATAGACACAGAATTTGTCGATATCTAAATAATTAAATCGACAGCAAATGTGTCAATTTTATTGAATTAAATATCGACGAAAAAGTTGTTGATTTTATTAAGCATATTATAAACGTAAATTTTGTCCATTTTATTGAATCAAATATCGACGAAAATGGCGTCGATTTTATATAATAATATCGACGACCGTGTTGTCGATTTTAATAAGGTAAAATTCTCAAACTCATATTATAGACAGAAAGACCGTCGATTTTATTAAATTATTATCGACGGCTAGGCAAGCCGTCGATTTTATTGGAATATTAAAAAATCGACAAACTTAATAGCGACCACTTCTGCCGTCTATTTTGCCGTCGAATTTTAATATTATCGACGGCTTAGCCGTCGATTTGGCCGTCGCTTTTAATGATGTTTCTTGTAGTGATATAAAAAATAATATATATATATATATATATATATATATATATATATATATATATATATATATATATATATATATATAACAGGTTGTAATTTTTATCCTTTTTGTCCTTTTCTTATTTTCAGCTTCTTTTGCATTATTATTTGTTTTTACTCTTTCATACGTTTTTTTTGTCCCTCCCTCTTTTTAGTTTTTCTTTGCTTGGGGACAAGCAAACTTTTAAGTTTGATGTTGTCGCTTTACTTGTGGTTTTTCTGCTTATTTTAATGACACCAAAGGGAGGCGAATCATCTTCACGAAGGAACACAGCCTGAAGAATGAGATGGCCACTAGGATAACTGAGGTGGTTAAGTTCCTTTCATTCTATATTTTCTTCCGTTCTTATTATGATTAGGTTCCTGTTTTCTGCTTATTTTATCATTACATGATTAGCTGTTATTTCAATTCTTAGGTTCTAGTTTTATTTGCGATTTATTTTGTTATTTGATTTTTATGCTGAAAAAGAGTGTCTCATGTATTACTCACTGAGCTTGGAATCAAAAAGAAAAGAAAGAAGTGATATATCACAGGAGAGATTGAGTTTATATTTAAGATTAGTCTTGTTTAGTTAAATGTGGTGGTATTATTTGTGATTCTGAATGAATGACATGAACAGTGCATATTTAAATTTGAATCAAGAGATGTTGATGTATGAAGAACAGGAATTTAAAGAACTATTATGACTTCTTTGAAATAAACAAAAATTTAATCCTTGAAGCAAAAGAAACAGCAAAATAAATAAGCATAAGAGTAAGGTCCAAGGCTCTGAACATCAATGACTAGGGAGTCTGAAATAATCAAAAGCTCAAAGAGTTGTTTTTCTAGTCATATACTTGTGGTATGCTTGTTTCAAGTAACCTTTGAGACAGAATATTTAGAGTCGTGACCAATTACATTCAGCAGAGTATGCCAAAGGCTTTGAGTACCACTGTCTGGAGGTAACCGAAACAAAAATCAGAATTTAAGGAGAGTTTCCCAATCAAGTGCTTGTAGTGTTTCTGTGTCAAGTAAAGTTTGAGACAAAACATTTAAAGTCACGGCTAGGCTCAAGGTGAAAAGCACCAAAGAAAAGAGAATTAAAGTAAATTTTGCTGTGTTCAAGGATTAAACTGGAGTATAAAGATCAGAGAATTCATAATATGATCCGGATTATAATTCCGAATGACATTGACATTCCTCTAATTCAAAGGAGAGTGAGATGCCAAAATTGTTCAGAGTTACAATGAATAAACCCCATTTTAAGAATAGACTTGAGCATGACTAAACTCTCACTTCTCATACAAATTCACATCTTAATCATACACTTATTTTGGTTGCTTGAGGACAAGCAACAATTCAAGTTTGGTGTTATGATGCGTGAGCATCTTATCTATCTTTTCCTTGTGAATTTGCACCTGAGTTGCTAAGTTTAATCAAAATTTAAATATCTTTTAGCTACTATGGATGCTACTTTGAGTTGTACATAATTCTATTTATTTCAGGTAGCATTCGGAGAGATTTGACGGAGTTTTGTAGCAGAAAAGGGAGAAAGCAGATGATGCTGTCAATCATGACCTCTCTGCACTCAAACCGGAATAACTTGAGCTACAGAGGTTCAATCGATGTGATTCTAGTGGCATTAGAAAGCTAATTTCTAGGGCTTTCCAATAATATATAATAGTGCACATTTCTCCTCCAGCAACCTCTGCATCCTCCACGTTGAACTTGGTTTCTGCCAAGTTCAGCGTGGATTTGAGAACTCCCAGGGAAGCACTCGCTGCCTTCTCCAGGCTGAACTTGAAAAAATCCAAGTTCGGCGTGGATTCAAAGGAACATGTTAAAGACCACGCTGCCTTCTCCATGTTGAACTTGGAAAAATCCAAGTTCAACGTGGAGCTTAATGAATCCAATGGTCCCCACGCTCCTCAAGCCCTGCACGGATCAATCAAATTAATTTTGATTCAACTTTTATTTTATTTACAATTAGGAAAAGATATTATTTTAGTTTTAGAAAATATATTTTATATTAATTAGGATTAGATATAAAAGGGAAAAGAATCAGCCCTTCGGGCTTCTCTTCTCTTCTACCTCATTCCGCACTTTACAGTTTTTACGAATCCTAGTTTTCTCTCTGAACCATGAGCAACTAAACCTCCACTGTTAAGGTTAGGAGCTCTGTCTATTGTATGAATTGATACTATTATTTTTCTATTTTAATTCATGTACTGATTTATGATTCAAGAATTGTTTTCGTTCTTTATTTTATGAATCTGGGTGGAACGGAAGTATGACCCTTGTTCTAATTGAGTTCTTGTGTAACTTGAAAAAGCTCTTTACTTGAACAACGGCTTGGAAACATATTCTCCTAAATTTCTAATTATCTGGATTTAACAGGATACGTGACATATAATCCTCTTATATTTGGGTAATTAGGATTTTTGTGGCATATAAACTAGAATTGAACTTCACCCTCTAATTGGAATTAAGTGACCAAGGAATTGGCGGTTGATGAATTTTAGAGGAGACTAAAAAGGTCTAAGGAATTAGGGTTTAGTCACATATAGTTTGCCATGAATTAAATCTTGCATGATTAAAATAGTTAGTAAGAAAATTCAATCCAAAAAATAGATATCTCTGAAGCCTTAACTGTTTCTCCATATATATTTCACAACTTGTTTACTGCTTGCTTTCTGATATTCTGAATTTACTATTAATGCTTTTGAACCTTCAAACACCATTTTCTGTTTGTCTAACTAAGCAAATCACTTGACCATTGTTGCTTAATCCATCAATCCTCATGGGATCGACCCTCACTCACCTGAGGTATTACTTGGTACGACCCGGCGCACTTGCCGGTTAGTTTGTGGGTTATAAATTTCGCACCACTCTTGCTGTTGTTTGGAGGAGTTGTCTTGGTTTCTGTGCCAAGATCATTCAATGCTCTTTACGAGTGATTTGAAAGCACAGAGGAAGGTCTATTGTGCCCCTAGCTTCTTCGCACTTCTTCCTCTCCCCTTTCAATTATTTTTTCATTTTTGTAACAGCTCTTTTCCATTAATCATATTTCTCCTTCATTTTTACTTACCTTCTCATAACTACTACTCCCTCTTTATCATTTCTTCCTCTTCTTCTTCTGTGATTGCTGCTCCCATCTTTGCCCCGTTTGCAAATCTCTGCACCACTTCCATTTTCTATTTTACCATTTTCATCTTAAATACTAATAAGTGAATATTTTTGCGTTTAAGTTGCTTTCATTTCCTGCCATTATCATTAGGGGTGCACATGGACCGGGTGAAGCCAGATTTGATGTGACCCAGATCCGACCCGAAATATACACCGGGTCTATTTATTAGACCCGAACCCGGCCCTAGACCCGATGAAACCAATACACTTTCGGGCCACAATTATACCGGGTGAAAACCGGGCCGTTAACATTACATTACGTTGATACCTTCTTGTAAGCTAGCATGTAAAAATATCCAAATTTTCAAGACTCCAACCATTATTTAACATGGTAAAATTCATTTAGAAAAATATAACAAAAACCAACCCTTCTTCAAAATTAAAGCATAACTACAATCAATACTAAAGCATAACCACCATCAATACTAATATTGTCTAATAATACCAAATATTTAAATCAATACAAATAACACAATATTATGTATTAGTCTAAAGTCTTATGCATTCTAAACATTAACTTATAGTCTTATAATGACTAATAACACAAAATATTAAGGTTTACAATACTTAAATTCCACATAAGAATAGTCATGATCCATCGCTAATAACACAAAATATTAATTGTGTATGATGACGGGCCACTGGGCTGACTTCGGGTGACCCGAGCTATGGTCCGGACCCGACCCGAAATAATGACCGGATCTATTTTTGAGACCCTTATCTGGCCCTAAACCCGATGAAATCACACCAAATTAGCCCTTAAAGTGTTCGGGACCGGGCTGGGCCTTCGGGCCGGGCCGAGTCATGTGCACCCCTAATTATCATTATGCTTTCTTCATTGTTGTTGCCTTTTGTTATGAAAATTAACATTATAATTTAGGCTAGAATGGGTTTAGCTTCTAGGGGGTGTTGTAGGTTTTCTTGTAGTTTTAGGCCTAAAATGGTGTAGCATAGGACATTAGTGCCATAGAAGAACATGTTTTAGTTTTGGCTTGTGCCGAACTTCCGACTTTCCGTTTTAATTTAAGTGGTGTCCCTACTGTAGATATGGCGCAACGACCTCTCGTAAATCGTTACGCTTGGTGTATGACCGATGTTATGAGCACATCCTCCATGGTGACCGTGGAGGATTTACAGCTTCGCAACTCGGGAGCGTTATGCTGGGGTGGTCCCAAGGAAGCCAACTATGATGTTTTTATGCCGGCCCCCATAAGCGTGTTTGCCAACTTAACCTCGAGGCTCCCCGGGTTCTTGATTGGATGTGGGCGTATAAACCCATGATCACTTCATTGGGTGTTCGGCTTCCATTTTTCCCCTTCATCATGGATCTCATAAACTGATGTAAAGTTTTTCCCTCGCAACCTTCACCCTAATAGCTGGGTTGCCATCCAGTGCTTCGAGATAGTATGTGAGTATTTGGAGCACCCGGCCTCCGTGGAAGTCATCCTCTATTTCTTTCTTCTTACAAACCCCTCCCGAGAAGGTAAACATAAAAAGTGCTGCCTCTCCTTCTAGGCTGTGCAAAACCGTTGGATATTCGATCTTTGCGAAGATTTTTTCACGGTTTCAAGGAGACCTTCTTCAAGGTGAGGCCGCCATCCCTTCTGGCTTACTCTTGAGGGAGAATGGCAGATCTCGATATACTGGAGTTTCAGTGCCAACTTGAACTATATGATCAAGGTAACTTATGACGACTTAGGTCGGCAGAACCAACAGATCGCCAATGTCTTGTCGGCAATTTTTTGTTCTAACAACCTCAACCCCCATCACTTGATGGGTGACTGGGAGGCCGATCGTGATTGTGTGAGTAAGATCCTTCCATTTATTGTTATTCTTCCATTTTTTCGGTGTGTGCATTGCTATTTTGTTCCCGATTTCATAAGTTACTTTTTTCATGACTTAATTTTTTATAGCTTGTTTTTCTCATCCTTTTGCAAATAGGGAGGTTGCCGGGCACACTTCTTTGAGCTGTTTGATGACTCATCTTTGCTTTAGAGATGATGAGGATAGCTCGGACACCCCTACCCCCAAAATTAAGGTTCCCCCCACTGGCAAGGGTGAAGTTCAATCTCAGCCTCCCCCCTCATGTCCCCTGCCGGGATCGGTCCCACCAACGAGGAAGATCGGGGTAAGGGGGTTATGATCGAGCCGGAGCCAGAAGTAATCGTCATCCCTAACCCCAAGAAAAGGAACCCCGACTCTAGCCCTGGGCAAGTTTTCACTGTGATGGAGTCAATCGAGTTCTTTATCGACTTCTAACTATTGCTGGGCACTGAGAATTTCTTTCGGAATGAGGATCTGGTTACTCAGGAGAGGTGGACGTACCGAAGCCTTCTCCGGACTGCTGCCATTGCCAGAAAGGTGGAGCCAGTCTTGGCTCAGTTCCAGGTTCTGAAGGGAAAACATAGAGCTGCTCAAAAGGATATTGCTAGCATGAAGGCTGAGGGGGAGGCCCTGAGGACCCGACTTGTCGAGGGGGAGAAGAAAGTAAAGGAGGCAGACGAAGAGATCACTCGCCTCATTGACCGGGACCTCTCCCTCTTCAAGCAACTTAATGATGCTCAAGGT
Organism: Arachis hypogaea; assembly: GCF_003086295.3. NCBI lineage: Eukaryota > Viridiplantae > Streptophyta > Magnoliopsida > Fabales > Fabaceae > Arachis > Arachis hypogaea. The sequence goes on along the minus strand of NC_092055.1, from coordinate 93,304,215 downwards.
CGAGCTATTGCAGCGAAGACCAAAGTGAAGGAGTTGGAGAAAGAGGACGCTGAGGCCGTTAGGTTGGTGGACGTAACTCGCCTTGAGGCTACCAACTTCAAGAAAAAGAACAAGAAGATCGCCAAGTACACCCGGAATGCCATCAGTGCTATCGAGGAGGCGATCAAAGCCCAAGTTTCCTCGTTTTCCCCTGACGTCGACATCTCGACAGTCGGCGCTTTCAAGATTATTCAGGATGGTAAGATCGTTGACATGCCGAGGAAGTGACTTGTTTCTGGCTTTGTAAAAAATTTGTAGTCTAACTTTCCTTTTGTTATCGAGCCAATGTATTGCCCTTTTTACTTGTGCTCTTGAACTTGCTGTTTTGGTTGGGCCAGTGTGATGCCCTTATGAACTCTGATACTTATAAATTTAAATGCTTGTTTGCGTTTGATTAATTTTGGTCGTTTACTCTCATTTCTTTATTTGGCCATTTAGTGATATTTTGATTGATATCTGCGTGTTGTTGTGTAGAGGCTCCCAAGGTGATCAGTCTCGGAAAGCCGTTTTCATGTCTTAGTAACGATTGCAATTTAATAAATGTAAATTTTAAAAATTGGGCCTCATTAAAACCTCTCTTCGTCGTCCCGAGCTAACGGGAAGGGGAAAGAGTACCCCTTTTTCCAATATATAATGATAATACAAATAGATTTTGCTAAAAATAAACCAAAGCAAGATAAAATAGGAAATGAACATCCAAGAAAGAAAGATTACCACATCAAGTCAAGTAGTCGATCTCCATGGGAGATCGTGAAGCCGCTAGGAGTATAATCTCCTAAGGTTTGTTGCATTCCAAGTTCTCGGTATCTCCTTCCCGCCTAGCCTCTCCAACTTATACGCCCTTTTGCTTAGTACTTCTTTCACTCTGTAGGGAGCCTCCCAATTGAGGGAGAGCTTCCCTTCTCAAGGGGTCGGTGGATCGATATCTTTACGTTGTAGCACCAAGTCACCTTCCTCAAACCTTCTATTTTGGACTTTATGGTTGTAGCGCAGTGCTAACCTCTGCTTCAGTGCCATTTCTGACAAGTAGGCCATCTCTTTAGTCTTGTCTATCAAGTCCTTCTCAACTGCTTCATCGCTTCCCCCAAGGAACAACCTTGGGCTCGGTTCCCCTATTTCCACGGGGATCACCGCATCCACACTGTAAGTAAGCCATAAGGAAGTCTCTCCAGTAGAAGATTGCAGTGTTGTTCTATGGGACCACAAAACCGAAGCTAACTCGTCTGCCCAGGAGCCCTTTCTTTAATCCAAGCACTTCTTCAGCCCACTTAGAATGATCTTGTTTGATGCCTTGGCTTACCCATTGTTCTAAGGGTGTTCTACGAACGAGAACTTTTGTTTGATTTCAAGGCTTAACAGGAACTCTCCAAACTTTTTATCAAAAAGTTATGTTTCGTTATCCGACACCACGACCTCCAGAATTCTAAACCTTGTGATCACCTACCTCCAAAGGAATTTTTGGCAGTTCACGGATGATATGCTTGCCAAGGGTTCAGCCTCCACCCATTTGGTGTAATAATCTATGACTACAATTAGATACTAGACTTGTCTTGGGGCCATCGGGAAAGGGTCCAGCAGATCGACTCCCATTGTGAGAAGGGTCGTGAGGCCAGGACGGAGCTTAGCTCTTCTACCATTGTGTTGTGAAAGTTCGCATTTTCTTGGCACCTTCTGCTCTTCTTAACAAACTCTCAAACATTAACCACCATGGAGGGCTAATAATAGCCAGCTCTAACGAGCTTCCGAGCTAAGGATTTCCCTCCAATGTGGTGTCCACAATACCCCTCATGTACTTTTTCTTAGGACATACTTTGTCTGATCCCGCAAGCACTTCAGCAAGGGTTGGTTGAGCCCTCTTTTTTATAGTTTCCCTTGCACCACTGTGTATTTGGTGGCCTCTTTTCTTACAACCTTGGCTTCTTCTTCGTTCCCCGGCAAATGTCCTTCCTCAATAAAATGCTGGATCGGATCAATCCAAGAGGAATTTTCCTCTTGAACTTGAACCAAGCACCGGGTTACCGATGGTTCCCTTATCAGGCCTTGGATAAGAGACCGGTTTCCTGTCCCTGGCTTGGTGCTCGCCAACTTTGACAAGAGATCTGCTTTGGCATTTCTTTCCCTGAGCACATGCTAGACGACGACCTCTTCAAACTCTTTGCGTAGCTGCTTGGTCCTTTTCAAGTATCTTTGCAGCAATGGGTCCTGGGCTTCGTATGTGCCGTTCACCTAGGCTGTCACGACTTGTGAGTCGCTGTTGACCTCAAACTTCAATTCCCCAACCTCTTTGGCCAGCAATAGGCCTCTTATCATAGCTTCGTATTCAGCTTGGTTATTAGAGATCAAAAACTCGAATTTAATAGACTGCTTGTAAGTCACGCCTTTCGAGTTCTCTAATATGATCCTCGTTCCTTTAAACGGTTAGTTGGAGTTTCCGCCCATGTGGAGTTTTCACCATGTGCCTGGTACTTCAAGAGCATTGCCCGTCACCTCAACCAAGAAATCCACCATTTCTTGTGATTTGATGGCGTGTCGGGGTTTATATTGGATATCGTACTAAGACAATTCTACTGTCCAAGTCATCATTCGCCCTGCCAGGTCAGGCTTTTGTAATATTTGTCAGATCGCCTAATTGGTTCTAAGTGTAATCAGGTGACCCTAAAAATATTACCTTAACCTCCGAGATGAGATTAATAGGGTAAAAGCCAGTTTTTCTAGCCTTGTTTACCTCAGCTTCACACCCTGGAGCACCTTACTTATGAAATATACAGGTTGTTGTTGCTTGCTCTCTTCTCGGGCCAAGACAGCCACCATGGCCTCTTCTGTGACCGCTAGATATAGGTACAAGGGCTCCCTTTCTTTTGGTTTCCCGAGAACCGATGGCCCTGATAGGATTTTCTTGAAATAGTTGAAAGCTTTTTCACAGGATAGGGTCCACTCAAAAGCCATCCCTTTTTTCATTAAATTAAAGAAAGGTAGCGCTTTAACTGCCGACGTGCCGAGAAAATGGGACAAGGCTATCAACCTCCCTGTTAACCTTTGCACGTCCTTCATGCATCCAGGGCTTGCCATGCAAAGAACGGCTTCACACTTGTCCGAGTTAGCTTCTATCCCCGTCTGGGTGATCATGAACCCCAGAAATTTCCCTGCTTCTATGCAAATGCGCATTTCAGGGGGTTCAGCCTCATGTTGTGCTTTCCGAGCGAGTTAAAGATGACCTTTAGGTCAGTTACTAGGCTTCTCGATTTGGCCGTCTTCACCATCATATCATCGACATAGACCTCTACCGACTTGCCTATGTGATCCCTAAACACCTTATTCATCAGCCTTTGATATGTGGTCCCTGCGTTTTTCAGACCAAACGGTATGACCTTGTAACAATACGTCCCCTCTGGCATTATGAATGCTGTCTTGTCTTTCGGGCATGTCTTGTTAAGGTCTGAATAATCGACACACATTCTCAACTTTCTATTTGCTTTTCTCACAAGGACTACATTTGATAGTCATGTTGAGTAGTTGAGTTCTCAAATGAAACTGGCTTCCAACAAGCTAGCCGTTTGAATGGCTACCTCGCATGCTCTTTTCAGCGACATCTTCCTCCTTCTTTGTGCCATAGGATCTGCTTTCGAACTCATGGCCAAACGGTGTGACATAAAGTCCAGGTCAGTCCCAGTTCCTGGCATGTCGACTGGGGTCTAGGCAAAGAGATTCCCATTAGCACGGATGACATCAATCAAAGGTCCTTTTAACTCATGAGGGAGGTTACGGTTTATGAATGTAAACTTGTCCTCCGTTTCCCCTACCCAGAACTTCTCTAGGTCACCTTGTGGTTCGGTTCTCGAGTGCTCGTCAACCCTGGCATCCAGGTCCACCAAGAACACCCTAGGCACCTCCATAGATTTCTTCCTCAACGTTAAGCCAGCGTTGTCGCAAGCAACCGCCATTTCTAGGTCTCCTCAGACCACTCCCACCGACCCGTCGTCTGCCACAAACCTCTTGTCAATAACTTCGTGCAAATAACTACCAACAATTTGTTGATAGTTCTCCTTCCAAGGATGACGTCATATGCCATAGAGTCCATCAAGATCACAAACTCAGCCATTGCAGACTTCTTTCTTGCCCCGGAACCCACACAGATCGATAGCACGATAGATCCATCGGGCTTGATATAGTTGTCACCCAACCCCCACGACCCCATGATAATGGTCCCTGCGGTCGATTTCTTTGAGGCCTAGGGCATCAAACACATTTTGGAACACGATGTTCGAATCAGCCCCTGTGTCGATCAAAATTCGCTTAACTAGACCGGTCTTCCGGGAGGTTGTCACACCAACGATCTCCAGGGCCAAAGGATATCTCGGAATGCTCTTTGGCATCTTTCTTTGCCACAGATCTTAACATTGGTGGGGTGTCTCTACCAACCACTACGTTCACCACCACCGTTGGAGTCGTGCCTGGGTTCTCGGGAGGATCTTGTCTTGGCTTCACAATTCGTCTCCAATCCTCTTTAGAGCGTTCTTTCTCCCTCCTCCTCTCGGATAGCCTGCTCCAACCCATCCTTCAGATTGAAACAATCTTGGGTCTTGTGCCCAAAGCCCTTATGGTAATCGCAATAAAGGTTCTTGTTCCCCCTGTCCAATCTTTCAATTGTCTTGGTTTGGCTAGGATGCCTTTGTCTGCTGTCTATTGGTAAACTTCTACTACAGGAGCCGTCAACGGGGTGTAGTTCGTAAACTTGCCCACACGGGGAAACGACTTGTACGGTATCTCGGATGTTGCTTCTCTTGGTACCTCCCTTGGCTTCTCAGGGTTACTAGCTTGATGAGCTGGCAGGACGGCTAGCTGCCATTTGTTAGCGGCCACCACCTGGCTGACTTCTTCATCATTGATGTACTCTCTAGCCACGCTTTGTCTTTCTTGCATTGTCTAGACAAGTTTTATGGTTAGATGCTTCCTGAAGTCTTCGTTCAACAGGCTGTTAGTGAGGCGCAAACTGGCCACAGAGTCCGTGAGGCAGTCAATTTCTAGACACTCATCATTAAATTGGTCCAGATACTTCCTTGTTAGTTTGCCGATGCATTGGGTCACCTCCAATAGGTTGATCGGCTACTTTTCTTTGGCAATTCAGGTGGTGAACTGTGCGAGAAACTTTTAAGGAGATATCCGCAAAGGCCATGATGGACCCTTGTGGTAAGGAGTTGAACCAACGTATCGCCGGCCCCGCGAGGGTCACTAGAAATACAGGACATTTGATCGTCTTTCCTACAACTTCCAGGTTCATCCTGGCCTCAAAGACCGTGATGTGCTCTTGCGGGTCTTTGGTGCCATCATACCTCATGTCTGTTGGCTTGTCAAAATTCTTAGGTAAGAGAACTTTGAGGATGGAGGAGTGAAAAGGAGTTGCGCCAATCACTACAGGATCTCGGCGTTTCCTTTTCCTCTCCTCCCTGTGTTCCCGGCTTCTCGACTTGTCGCATGAGTAAGGAAACTGGGTTCGACCGTCAGTTTGGTCGTGCCCGTTGTCCTCCTCTCCCTGGTGCCTTTCTCCCAACCTCCTTATGGAGACCAGGTGCGAGAATGACTAGGCCGGGGCTCAATGCGCGAGCCATTATTACAGCTAACCTCGGGGTTGTAGCGATCCCTCGTGGCCAACTCTCTCACCAAATTTTGGACTCTATGCCCGAGCTCCTGCATGATCTCGGAGATATCGCTGTCGGTACTACCGAATGGACGCTTCTTTGGAGATTGATCTCGGGAAGGGTCTTGGTCAGAGGGAATTTTTGAGCTCCTCTGAGAAGTCTCTGGGCTCACTCTGCTCATGAGCTGACCCCCAGGACGTTCGGTGCCTCCACCTTCCTCTCGTACCTACTTGGGACAAGGAATGTGTTTTATCTTCTGCTTGCGTTAGGTCCCTGCAGACGGCGTCATTGTTTGTCAGTTCATTGACTCGTTTGGTTGAGTGGAATGGTTGGCGGTGAGAAGCGGGACCTGAGAGCGCTTGGCGCGGAAAAGGATGTCGTCCACGAATGTCGGTAGGTCAGCAGGTGGGGCCACCTGCAAGGACACTCCGATGCTAAAGTAAGCGTCTGTACGAAAATGCAGTTAATTAGGATAAGTGTGTGACGTACCTTCTCAGAGGGAATTTTTGGGCTCCTCTGAGAAGTCTCTGAGCTCACTCTGCTCATGAGCTGACCCCCAGGACGTTCGGTGCCTCCTCCTTCCTCTCGTACCTACTTGGGACAAGGAATGTGTTTTATCTTCTGCCTACGTCAGGTCCCTGCAGACGGCGTCATTGTTCGTCAGTTCATTGACTCGTTTGGTTGAGTGGAACGGTTGGTGGTGAGAAGCTGGACCTGAGAGCGCTCGGCGCGGAAAAGGATGTCGTCCACGAATGTCGGTTGGTCAGTATGTGGAGTTAGCTGCAAGGACACTCCGATGTTAAAGTAAACGTCTGTACGAAAATACGGTTAATTAGGATAAGTGTGTAACGTACCTTGAAAGATGGATAGGTTCCTCCTTTTTTATACCTTGTACTCGAATGGACCCTTTCATTTGGGTCCATTCGCCTGAAAGCTTCCGTCAGTCCAGGTCTTCCCTAAAAAATGGTATAACGCATGGGTCAATTTAGTTTATACAGATCAAAAATCCAACAAATCAATAATCTGCCGAATGGACCTCCAGTCTTTATTGAGCTGGGCAGAACACCACGTATCATTGACGTTGGAATTGTTCAGGCACCATGTTCCTTCCAATGCACCATCGGGTTGCATAATTTATGTGTGATGTAAGAACTAAAAGCATATAAGAATATCTAATAAAGTGAATAATGCAAAAGTATATATGATAAAATAAAATAAATCTTCTTCGTACGAATTTGCTTGGATATTATTAAATTATTTAAAAAAATTAATAAAAAACTTTTTTATTTTTTAATGTATTTAAAAAATTTTTAATAATAAAAATAAAAATATTTAAAAAAAATATCTCCATTTAAAAGTTATAAACGTACATTTTTTTTATAAAAAAAATTTTATTTTAAAAAAAATATTTTTAACATAATAAATAAAAAAAATAATTTTATAATTATATTCAAATATAATTGATAAATAATGAAATATTTTTATATAAAATATCTAAACATCAAATTATTTTTATTTTTTTAAAAAATTACTTAAAAAAATATTTTTTTTAAGAGGAGTGTTGTTACACATACAAGTCATTTTTATTTACAAGTCTTACAAGTTGTGCCTAACACGCGCGCTACTGAACCATCTTCGCGTGTTTCATCTTCGTTTCCTTTTTTACGAAGAAGAAGAAGCACGGAGAAAGAAGAAGAAGAAAAAGAGGCACAAAAAAAAACGTGAAAACGGCGTGAATATAAATGACTTGTATGATTTGTATGGAAAATCGTTCTCTCTTTGCCTTCGATCTCCTTCTGTTTTTTTTTTTATTTTCATGGTTTTTGAAATCAAGTTTTGAAATTGTTTTGAAGATGATGGAACTTCAGAAATACACCCGAACGATTACAAAAATATACCCAAACGATTACAGAAATACATCCAAAGGATTATAGAAATACACCCAAACAGTTACAGAAATAAACCAAACGATTACGGAAATACACCCAAAAGATTACAGAAATATACCCAAATGATTTAAGAAATACACCTAAAGGATTTAAGAAATACACCCAATATAGGGGGAGACAGTATATTTCTTTTTGAAATCTTTTAATGTTTTGCTGGTTAAGGATTAGGCACATGACAAAGACAATCTAGAAAAAAATATCTAGAAGAACAGTAAAACAGTACCTTAAATAATGTTTCTTCGTTTTTTCTGGTGATTTTGATGAAGGAGAAAGAGAAAACAAAAAGAGGAGAAGAAATTTCAATAAAAAAAGAGGGAGGAAGATGTGGTGTTGATGACGATGATAACGAGAGAGAAAAATTACGAAAAAGAAGAAAAAGAGACACGGAGAAAGAAAAAGAAGAAGAGGAAGAGGAAGCATGGAGAAAGAAGAAAAAGAAAAAGAGACACACAAAAAAATGTAAAATGGCGTGAATATAAATAACTTGTATGACTTGTATTGAAAATCACTTGTATATAGAGAATTACTTTTTTTTTTTAAACTAACCTAAACAAACTCATATATCCGAAGAAATTACTATGTGAAATTGATTTTTTATAGTAAGTCTTTGGTAGCATTTTTCTCTTGTCATCTTATCTTATCGCGACTAATTAGAAGCGATATTTTTGAAGTTTGAGATCCCCTATAAGCGCAACAAAAATAAAAATGATACGCAACAAATAAATAATTTCTCTTACAAAATACAAAATAAATAACCTTTTTTAATTTTTAAAAATTATTTTAGCTTGCCAAAAGAGATGATCCTATTCAATTCATATCTGGTCCCTTCGAATTTCTCACGGGTTAGATGCAATTGTTGGATTTTCAAAATAATGGTCAATCTTTTATATCAATTTTAAATGGACTTGATCCTAAAACTTGGTTACACGTCTCGTATAAAGAGATACAATTGTTAAGGAACAAAGGACAAAATTGCTGATATTACTACTTCAAGTTTAGTTCAGCTAACCCAAAAAGAAATATAATATTTATACGCTTAAAAGTAGGTGTGTTCTTTATAAACACTTAAACACAATTTGTGTGTGAAAATCTGGATATTAATAATGAACCGGTCACACTAAAATTACAGAGTAGGAGGGTAGAGAAAAAAAATTTAGATGTTCAAAAATAATTTCTGAATAAAAGTAAGTATAACAAATAAGCGAACATCTAGTTTTCTTTTTTAATCTATATATATAGCCTAGCAGGATTCCCATGTTGGAAAAAAAAATGAAAATTGAAAAAAGGACAAATGCTGATGAATGAATACTGTGCATCATAATTATCAAAGTTAAAAAAAATTAAAGACATTAAAACAAATCCATGATTTCATAATTTCATCAGTAACTGGCCTCTAAGATCACCTGTTCCATGGATGAAAAATTATCTCAGAACGTTATTTTGGTTGTTATGGCATCTTTTTTGGTTAAACCATTCTCCTTCATTGGTCATGTGATGTCTTTGCAGCTTTCTGGTTTATTGAGCAGTGTCGTTTTGCTTTTTGGTTCTGGTCAGTTCATAGAATCTCATCATGAAAACTTAACCTCAAGATGATGATTTCTGTTCTTGTTGTGATCCTAGTACTCCTCCTCCTCCTCCTCCTGCGTCTACAGTTCCTGTTATTAATCCTGCTTCAAAATTCAGTGTGCACAATCAACTTAGAATCTAGTCAAAATTTTGGAAAATTTGTTTATACCTATGTTTGCACAAATACAACTACTATTAAATTAAATATAATGCGGTAATATATGCAAATATAAGGGTAGCCCAGTGCAGAAGCATCTTGCGTTAACGCAGGGTTCAAAAAAAGCTGCACCTAATGGGTGTAATATCTGTAGCCTAACCTGATAATTATATCAGTGGCTGTTTTTACCGCTTGAACCCGTAACCTTCAAGAAATTAAAGAAATTCAAAGTAGTAGCTAATGCCGCATATATATGTGACTAAAATTATTGAAGCATTTGTGCAACGTATATAGGTTTGTGCAATAAAACAGAAATTATGGCACAGTTGGATACTAAACCAGTGGTAGAAATTGATGAAGAAGCTGAAATAGGTTCTGATGAAGCAACAGTAGGTGTGAACTCCTGAGGTGACATATCAGGGAATTGTGTCTTTTTCACATAAGCTGTTGTTGGAACAAATTGATGCCTACTTAGCCCATAAATTGGTTGGTAATATGCTGGTAACCAACGAAATGGAAAGTGTTGTCCACCATATGCATTATAGTAATTCTGCTGAATAACAAAACAAAAAGGATTTAAGATAAAAAGGATTTGAGAGTTGTTGTAATAAACAAAAAATTCTCTAAGCTAAGATAACAAACCATTTCATATACTTCTTGTTGGGGTGGGTAACCTGGATACCTGAATGTTGAAGGGAAACTTTTCAATTAGAATATATTATGATAAATAAAATAAATTGCTGAATTTAATTGGTCAGATATTTACATTTTCCTAATTACAAGATATATAATTTATTTACCTGTAGGGTGGATAAGGAAATGTATACTGTGGAATATGCTGATTATAACAAGTGGATGTTCCTTGATGAACTGGAATTGGTGCTGTATTCCAAGAAGGGCTACTGAATTTTTGTCTAGTAGCTGCAACATTATTTAAAAAATAAATAAAAAAAAGATGAATGAAACTGAACAACCTTATTAGCAATCATAAACATGTTTGCTTTGGTTGCATGCAAGAAATTCAGGCCAAGTTGAAGAGAACTATATCAAGAAAAACTAGATTTTAAACAAAAGAAGTGAGAAATTAAACACCTGTCATAGATGATGGATCAATTTTTTGTGCACCAAGAGATGCAAGATTACAATTAGCCCTCCTTCCATCTATCACAGGATATGGATTCTGACAAGCCCTTATTGCAGAATTTGGGTCCTTGAATGTAACCTTTAAAGAACCAAAAATAAATAAATAACTAAAAATCAGAGACTAATTAAAGGGATGAGATAAGAATAACTATGTGGAAATGGGGTGTTAAGATTTTACAAAGCCATATCCTTTTGATCTTCCAGAGTTTCTGTCAGTGATGACAACAGCTTCTAAGATCTCTCCAAACTGATCAAAATAACGTTTGAGAGTGTCTCTTTTTGTTTCCCAAGCCAAGCCTCCAACAAAGATCTTGGTATAGGTTGTGTCACCAATTACATGTTTGGCAGTGTTTGGATTCATCAACATCTTGTTCTGCCTCGGCTGTGACATGTGATGAATTCACTTCACAAAATCACCTCAAGTACCAAACAACACTTAGGATTCCCAGAATAAAAAAAAAAAAAAAAAAACCCAGACTGGAAAAGATGATGAAAAAGTCAGAATAGCCGTTTGGTTGGTTGTAAAGTATAAACAGCGAAACAAATTCAATGATATCAAATCAACCAACGAAGGGAAACAAATCTTTCCATCAAACATGTGCTGTGCAATCTTCTTCTTCTTACTCTTAGTGATTCTCGTTCATTCTAGCGAGGAAAAGAAAAGACACTACTCGATTTTCATACTCAATGTTTCCTCAGATTCCACAACAAAGATTCCCTTAACAAGAAACTTAATAATGACTAGTAACAAAGCGTTGATATTAAATAAAAATGTTTTAACGAAGTGGTAAAAAAGCATAGATAGGGGGAAAATAAAAATCATACTAAAAAACAAAAAAGAGAAAATCAATTATTTATGCAAAATTTGTGCATATCATGATGTAGAAGAGTAACTTGGAAAGTTGGCAAAATGACAACAGGTGGAGCAAGAAAACATGTAAAATAAAATAAATAGTACGGTGAATTTTTTTGTATTATTACATATGCAGAGAGCGTAAATTCTACTCATGCCATTAGCAATAAAAAAAAAATAAAAAATATCAGACCTTTTTTATTTACTATGTATTTATTTGAGAAAACTTTAAAATTAAACGAAAATTATATTTATTTTAAAAAATTTTTGAGAGACAACATTGTAGAATCAACATTACAACCAATAATCAATATAAAAAAAAAATCATAAATTTATAAAAAAATTATTTAAAATTCAAATAAAAAATCTAAAATTCAAACTTAATAAAATCTTATTTTTTGTAGGTTTAACAATATTAACTAAAATTAACTTCTATAACATTAACTTTTAGCATTATTTTTTATTTATTATAATAGAGTCGAAAAATGTCTCGTTTTATTACAAATCAACAAATAATTAAATATTTCAATAACGCATATAAATGCCGTTAGATTGATATACACAAGCTTTGGATGTGACATGTTAGGAAACTGTAATGGCAAAATGGGGTTTTGGTGATTGAATAGTGTGTGTGCAACTATGCATATGTTAACGTTGCTACGTTAGTACCTCACCCGTTGTGATATTATGGTATGTTTGCCCATATCAAAGCTTTCCCAAACTTTTTAATGGGTCCAATGAGATACTTGCCTGACTGTATTCAACTTCTACATTTTTTTTTGAATTTGGCCTCTTCTTCCATCACTTATTTAAATTCTTCATTTATTCCCTTTCCATTTTCATTATAATAACATATCAAATTATTATGCTTACCGCGTGGAATAATGTGTATTGTGTTGACGCCATTTGGGGCAATTGGACCACGAAAAGAAACACAATCTCCGTCCGCTGTATATTTACTCTTTCCCCCCATCCAATTCGTCTTATCTTATTTCCTATTCTGTAACAAAAAAATTCCATCTATTTATGTAAAACGTTTTACCATACCGGTAAATATAAAAAATCATTACTTTTATTAATATAATATTATATATTTAAATATACGTATATTATTTTAAATTTATGCCTATCAAAATTAATATATTAAGTTAACACACATTTATATAATTTTTAATTTAAAATTCGTTTGAAAATTTTTAAAAGTATTTTTTTTTATCTTTTAACTTATAAAAAATAATAGTATTAATGTTTGGTGCAATTTTTAAAATCAAATTATAACTTAAAAAGTTATTTAAGAACTTATAGAAAAATAAAAAATAACTTCTTTCATAATAATTTTTTTATCACATTTTTTTTAAATAAAAATTTTTAAAATTAAAATCTAAATACAAAATAATTTATTTATAAACTATTTTTAATATAATTATTTATTATTTAAACTATTTTTTAAAAAAAACTTAATTAAACTATTTACTTAAACTAATGATCTAAGAGTAAAAGATCGTAAGCCAAACTTTGTAAAATGATTTTATATAATTTACTTTATTTTATTTTTTTGTTATAATATATGCTCTGTGTTCCTTTTGATCCATATTTTGTGTATTTCCCTTTTATATGAAGTATTTGGGTTAAATAATTTACGCACCCGAGTATTGCCTAGCTGAGGTACTTTTAATATAAGAGAGAAAAATAAAAAATAAAAAAGGATGTCGGCCCTTTAGGGTTAATTTAGCCACTTAGCAATTAAGTTAGCAAGTTAGCATACCTTCCCGGTTTGAAAAAAAGTAATGTTTTTATAAGGTTGCATTCACATGATGATGAGGCATTCCTCTTGATTGGATCAAAGGCAAAAAAGTTAAAATAGATAAATAAATAAACAAATAAAAAACTAAAAAGAAAGAAAATTAAAATGACGAGCATTTTTCTTGAGTCAATATAGTGTCATCTGTTTTAGCATCCTAGGACAGAGGGAGCGAGTTTGTGCTTCTTCTGTTGTATGTATCAACAGCAAATGACAAGAACAGCTTATCTTGTTTTCCTTTTTCATGCATGTCATGATCAATCAATCTTATTAAAAAAATAAAAAAATCTAGATAACTTTAATTAGTTATGCCTTTTGCATTGCTGCTAAATGCATGCATATAATAAGAGGAACAACCATGTCTAATTGATATAAAAAATTATCCACCAATTATTTAGTCTATAAAAATATAAAACAATTTTATATTTATAATGAAAATATGAATCATGATACAAAAATATACCGGTAACTAATTTTTTTATTTAAAATTTGATAATTTATAAAAAATGATTATTATACTACTGTTGGTATTAAAAATAAATTTTTTCGACAAGGCATTTTGACTATCGATTGTGTCGATTATAGAAGTATAGACAAGGAAGTCGAAGAAAGATGGTGTCGAAGTTGAAAAGCAGTTATTGACTTTTCTTGAATATCAAGATTTGTTACTCGACGTTCAAGCTGAGTTGAGAATATGGGTGCAAATTTTGGGAAGCAAGCGAAGAGCGAACGTGAAATTTAGAGACTAAGGTAAGAGAAGACGTGAGATGTTAAATTTGAGAATCAAAGTTCTTCATGATCAAGATATGGTAGTGGCTTGAAAAAAAAGAAGAAGCTAAATCATGGAGAAAAGATAAGCATTCTACAGTCCACTTCTACCGTCTATAAATAGAGAAAAGTTTGACAGAGTTACGGAACTTCAATCAAAAATATTTTACCATCATACCAATCTTTATAAAAGTTTTCAGTCCCAACAACACAACGGAAGATTATGGAATGCAAGTGCATATAAGTGTCAGGAATCCAATTTTATTTTATTTTCCTTTGTTTTTTTTCGTTTTAATTCATTTCTTTATTTTTAATATTTTATTGTTATTTTATTTTTTTTCAATTTTAGTTTTACTCTTTCATTTATTTAAAACTTCATTTATTTTACGTACTTCCTTTTTTTTACTATAATTTGCCATCACTATTTTAACGCAATTTATTTTGACACAAACACTAAGTAATTTTCGGATCGAACTCATTCTTTTTTAAAAGAGTCATATTTATTCCTCAAACTGAGATCTTTATACAAATTTAATTTGACACAACGTCAAAATTACCAAAAATCAAATGAAACCGTTATTTTTTATTATTTTAACAATTCATTATTCGATTAAAAAATACAAAAATAATAAGTGACTAAATATTTATTACAACCAAGTTAAACCAAATTTTATCGAATTAATAGTCAAAATTGTCACTGAAAGATACCTCGATTTTCATTTTCGTCCCCGAAAGATAAAATTAATCAAATTCATCCCCAAAAGATAACCAACCTGGTTGCGTTAGTCCTTCTGTCTTCTCCTACGCTGAGGTCACTAACACTTGTTGACATGGCCTGTTAACTGCCAGTGTGTCACTCGCTTAGTGTACGCTCTTGTTGCTGATAAGATAACTCTATTAGATCAATTCAAATCAGTCCCTAAGTCCATAAACCTTAATCCCAAATCCAAAAGAATCGAACCTCACCTCCATAGTAGATTCCATGTTCCCAGGTTGTGCCTGCTGCCGCCCGCGTTACGCCTTCAACCCTGCCATCGCCTGCGCATTGATGGTAGATTTATTAGTATTTGTGGTAGAATTTAAGAATTGTGGATTAATTAGTATGTTTAATCTGCGAAACGAAGGCAGTTAATGGCTAAGTTAGCAATAAGACCTTGAAACCCAAAGATCCAGTAACAGCAGGAACCCTAGAAACCAGAATCACAATGACAATGTGAAATTAGTAGATAAGAGATTCATAAATTTGGGAAGTAAGAAGCGAAGCAATGGCGAAGCATATGCAGGCATGGATGGGAATGCCGAAGAAGAGATGGCCGCTGATGTTAGCGACATTCTTGTCTCTCTCCACTGCCATGGTTCTCTTCATCAGACCCAACAGCTCCGTTCCCTGCACCACCACTATCACTGTCGACAACAACCACTTCGTAGACCAAGACAATCAGATTCGCTCCTCTCTCCAACTCAGAAACGCTCCCTATCCCCCTGATTTCATGAAGTCCAAGCTCGTTCTCATGGTTTTCCATGAGCTCTCCCTTTTAGGTACGTTCTTTGTCTCTTTCATTTTTTCCCTTTCGCCAATTGAATTCAGGAAAAAAAAGAATGTTATTTGTTTTGTCTGTATTGTTATTTATGTAGTCCTTTTTTACTGATGGAGTTGGCTTTTTTGCTGAGGGGGTTGGTTCTGATGTTGTTTAGATCACAAATCAGAAGCCTCCAGAATCTGACCAAGTCATTGCCGTTCTCAAGGAGAAAGTTTCCCTTGTTCTTTCCTTTGGATTTGGGATTAGGGTTTAGGGTTCATGGACTTAGGGACTGATTTGATTTGATCTAATAAACTTATCTTATCAGCAATAAGAGGGTACACTAAGCGAGTGCCACACTGGCAGTTAACAGGACATGTTAGCGAGCGTTAGCCACCTCAGCGCAGGAGATGATGAAAGGACTAACGCGACCAGGTTGGTTATCTTTCGAGAATGAATTTGATTAATTTTATCTTCCGAAGACGAAAATAGAGATCGAGATATCTTTTAAGGACGATTTTGACTATTTACTCAAATTTTATCATATAATCAGTTTTTATATCATGTGTTCTATTACTCGAGATCACCCACGCTCTTTTCTTCCTTAATTTAATTTAGTCATTGTTTCTTTTGTATCTTCTACTTTTTCGGCATTTATTTTCTTCTGCTCCTTCTGCATTTTCTTTTCATGGTTTCTTCTTCCCCTTCTTATCTTGTGTCTTCATCTTATAATACCCCTTCGTTTCTTTCTTTCATTCTTCCTTTCTTCCTTCCTTTTTTTTCTTTCTTTTGTTTTTAATAAAGAAGTGAAACCCAAACAAAAAAGAAAAGAAAGAAAGAAAAATACATAACAAAAAAAATTACATACATGTTTTAATAAACATATAAATTCATATGAGTAAATAGTCAAATTGGTCCCCGAAAGATAGCCCAATCTTCAAACGAGTCCCCGTAAGAAAAAGATAATAAAATTTGTCCCCGAAAAATTTAAAATTGGTAACGTTAGTCCTTCTGTCAGTTGGATGATGACGTGGAGGGCTAATGCCACGTGTCACAAGATGATTGGTTGACATGTCAGATTGGTGACACGTGGCATGCCACGTGGCACTTGACATGTAAAAAAGTTATTTATAATCAAAATAGTCCTTGAAAGTTCAGACGTAAGTCATATTCATCCCTAAAATTTTAAAAATTAATCAAATTAGTCCTTATATAATTTTTTTTATTTTTTCTTGATAATATTAAATTTAAAATATTTGTTGATAGTACTAATTTTAATAGAAATGTAATTGATAATAAAAAAATTAGTAATTGTATCTTTTCTTCTTAAAAATTTGTTCAATAAAATTATCTCTCTCCTCTAATTCTTGTCAAAATCTCTCTTATTCTTTTCTATTCTAAAACTTTTTTCTTACATTATTACATTTTGCTGGAATATATATATATATATATATATATATATATATATATATATATATATATATATATATATATATATATATATACTCAAAATTGAAATGTATGTATTTATTACCCTAAATAAAGTTATATGCTCAAAATAAAAATTTATGTATGTTAACCTAAACAAATTTAATAAAAATTTATACATCTTTTTTTTCATTACGTTATTACTTTCATTTAGATTAACATACATAAATTTTGATTTTGAGTATATAACTTTGTTTAGGTTAACAAATACCTACATTTCAATTTTGAGTATATATATATATATATATATATTCCAGCAAAATGTAATAATGTAAGAAAAAGATTTTAGAATAGAAAAGAATAAGAGAGATTTTGACAAGAATTAGAGGAGAGAGATAATTTTATTGAACAAATTTTTAAGAAGAAAAGATACAATTACTAATTTTTTTTATTGTCAATTACATTTCTATTAAAATTTGTAGTATCAAAAAATATTTTAAATTTAATATTATCAAGAAAAAATAAAAAAAATTATATAAGGACTAATTTGATTAATTTTTAAAATTTTAAGGATGAATATGACTTACGTCTGAACTTTCAAGGACTATTTTGATTATAAATAACTTGTTTACATGTCAAGTGCCACGTGTCAATGACTTGTGTAACACCCTACCATATAGAGTCTTATGCTTAAGTCATAATTCAGAGATGGCAAGGTATTACGACCTCTAAAAAAAAATTTAGTATGTATAGTAGTATGAATAATTGATTATAACTAGGAGCCTTTGTAGAAAAAGGGGTAAACAAAAACCGTAACTCGAAAGCGCAACACTCCGATCGACAACGTAACGAGTAAAGGATAAGCGAACGCGAGATCATATATATAAAGGGGTGTCAAAAACAGGAATATCAAGACTCAAAATCCGGCTGCGAAGATAACCGGTCCGAGCATAGCAATATATACATATGATAGAATAAGGAAAACCCCAAAGGAAACCCAAAGGGACACAAATATAGAAATCTAATCTCCAAAAATCTCCTTTAGAAGGAGTCATCACAGTTTGTATTATTTAATGGAGATAAAAGTATCTAAACAAGATATATAAACCAAAACAGAGCCCCGAGAACAAAGATCTTCGCTAATCCGGAAGTCTCCAGCATGCCTCAGCGAGAAACCTCACGCCCTGCATCTGAAAACCACAAAATCCGCATGGGTGAGAACCAGAGGTCCCCAGCACGGTAACAACTTCCACATATATAATACATAATAATAGAGGAAAGCCGAAGGCAATCCTAGAACTTCCTCCAAATAATATCAAAGCTTATAAACAAGCTAAACCGTAAGTGGCAACTGACTAAAGATTCTTCAGTCTAACTAATACTTCCTTTTCCAATTCCTTCAGACCTCCCAACCACCAGCAGGAGTATAATATAGCAAACACAGTTATATCAGACATGAGATATACAAATAAGAGCAATTAAGGCATTTAGACAAATAGCAAGTAATATGCAGTCAAATAGGCAATCTCAAACAATTCATGTAGTATGCTTATGATGCATGCCTGTCCCTAGTGGCTGATGATATCATCTGTCGGTTATAGAGCCAACCCGACAAGTCCTGGTAGCTAACCATTGGACTGTCCCTCTGTCGTGCATCCCCAACTCGAGTTATACTCATCATAAACTTGATCATAATCATGATCCATATCCATCACCCTCACTGGTGAATATTTATCCATCACCATCACTGGTGAATATTTACGGGGGCGAGCTCATCCGGGCCTTTCACAGTGCCCGGCCACACTTACGACATAGGGTCAAAAGAGCTTCGAGTCTCAACCTGGAGAACGTGGTGGCTAGCCACTGCTACTACCCAGGGAAACCCTCATCTCCGATGGTGGAAGTGCAAACATTCACAATTCATTCAACAGCATATATACATTTATACTTAGCCGTAATCATGGCTCCGCCGTAACACGGCAATATTCTAGCCATCCGGCTCACGGTTAAATCCATAACCAGCCAATTCATTAACAATTACGGCCCTTCGGCCCATGGCATAACAAGCACTTCCACCACCATTATCCGCATCTCACATAATCATCTTTGATCATCAATGATCATTCAATTTTCCCCTTGCTTCACTCGCAAGTTGCCACATTCACTAGCCCTTTTTCTCATGCTAGGCATATCATAATGATTTAAGACATAAGTGGTGAGATCGGAGGCTTAGAAGTATGAAATTTGGCTTTTAAAACTCAAAAATCAACTTTGGGATGAAAACAGGGCCACGCATACGCGCACTCCACGCGCACGCGTGGATGGCCTTAAAACTCATCGACGCGCAAGCGTCATACGCGCGAACGCGTGGGTTGAAAATTAGCCAAACGACGCGCACGCGTCAGCCACGCATACGCGTGAATACATTGTGCCCCAGGCACAAAACTGGCACAACTCTGGCACAACTCTCTGGAAAATGGCTGGGCATTCGATGCAGCGCATCGACGCGCACGCGTGGATGATGCTTTCTCGAAAAACGGCGCGTACGCGCCAAGTGCGCCTACGCGCGAGGGGTCATTCTGCTAAAAATTTTCTAAGTTAAAAGCTGCAGAATTCACAGATTCAACCCCCAATCTTCCGACGGTCATAACTCTCTCATTTTAAATCATTTTTCACCCGTTCTTTGAACGGCATGGACATCCCGGATCCAATTTCATTTCTAAATAGATTTGGCACAAATCAAAGATCCGTAGTCCAAGTTATGTCCCGTCAAAGTATGCCCAAAAACTATATTTTCATTCAAAACCACAAAGTGCCATTTTCAAAACAAGCCACTTTCAACTCTTTTCAAGATCAATCAAAACATGCCAATTTCAACCCTTGTCTTTGAAATCATTCAAAATGTACCAAAATCAACAACAAGCCATCCTCAACTCACACATTGACATTTTACCAAAATTTCCAAAACTACCTCCAACCATTTTAACACTTCTCAATCAATGGCTAAAGGACAAACACAATCTCATGTCATACATCCTTCTCATCCCAATTTCCAATAATATCAATTTCCAAATCAACCATCATTATACATGATCAACATCATACTCACCATCAACATGATACCACCCATCAATTCAACCTCAATCATCCATCAAGCATATATCACAACATGCATTTCTCATATATCACACAATCAAGGCATCAATATTCATAATCACATATATGAACACATCATATATCTCAACCATTCAACAACACCAACAATTCAATGCCTATCTTAGGGCCTCTAGCCTAAGTATTTCCTACCACATTACATATTAGATACGGGAAACCGAAACCATACCTTAGCCGATTTCTCAAGCTCAACCGGAGCACTTCCAAACCACTTATCCACAAGCTCTCAAGGTATCAACACCTCCAAGAACAGATTTTATCACACAAAACCCTCTTCCAAGCTTTCCAAAATCACCAATCAAGCTCCAATATTCACATATACACAACCTAAGCCACAATCATCATACCCATACACAACATCTCAATACCCAAACCTCATAGAACAACAAATTACACTAGGGTTGAGAATCTTACCACATCCAAGGTCCAAGGAGACAAGATTAACCTTCTCCTTCAAGAGAGTTGGGTCCTATAACATCAAAGAACCCAAAATTTCAACATTTTTGCTCATGAAACTCGAAATCAAGGGCTGGAATTTCGAACAGTAAAACGTGGCTTACCTCAAGATTGATTGTATGGGTTTTGTAGAGCTTTCCGCGGTGAACGCGTGGCCGCAAACGGAGCGGCAATCGGAGCTCTAGATCAAAAGTTATGGTGGTTTGAAGATCAAGTGAGAGATAGAACTTGAGAGAGTGTTCTTCCCTTCCTCTCCACCATTTCAGCGTGTTTGAGTGTATTGTGAGGAGAGAGAGTGCTGAAAACTAGGGTTTTGGTTTAGTTATGTTGGGCCAAGGGCCTACTTTGGGTCCGGTTGGTCCGGTTTGGTCCGTTCGGTCCAATCTTGGTCCGATTTCTATAAAATTGGTACCGAAATTCTCGTCTCAATCTCCTCTATCACATTTAGCCATAAAAATAACATTTTTTTGGCTTTCTAGAATAAATTCTCATTTTATGGGTTAGTTAGCCATTAATTGACCGGGTCTTACATTCTACCCACCTAATTGGGAATTTTGCCCACAAAATTCAAATTCAAATTCAATTACCTGAGAATAAGTGCGGATAATCCGTTCACATCTCCAACTCAAGTTCCCAAGTGTGTTCCTCAACACCGCCTCGACTCCATGCCACTTTGACTAATGAAACCTCTTTTCCACGCAACCGTTTGATACTAGTATCATCAATTCTGACTGGAGCCACTGGAAGAGTCAAATCTTCTCTTAACTGAACCGATTCAGGTTCTAACACATGGCTAGCATCAGGAGTGTACTTCCGAAGCTGCGACACGTGAAATACGTCGTGCAGGTTCGAAAGATGAGGTGGTAGAGCCACCCGATACGCCACCGGCCCAATCCTCTCCAGGATCTGAAATGGACCAATGTATCGAGGATTCAACTTCTTTGCTTTAATCGCTCTACCTACTCCTGTGGTCGGAGTAACCTTAAGGAAAACATGATCTCCTGCCTCAAATTCCAAGGGCTTCCGCCTCTGATCGGCGTAACTCTTCTGACGACTCTGCGCCGTAAGCATCCTATCTCGGATTTTCTTGACTTGTTCAGTGGTCTCAGCTATCATCTCCGGCCCCAACAAGCCTTTCTCTCCAGCTTCATACCAACATAGCGGAGATTGACATTTCCTCCCATACAATGCCTCATACGGAGCCATTTCGATGCTCGCATGGTAACTATTATTGTATGCAAACTCCACTAACGGCATATACCGATCCCAACTCGCCGGTTGGTCCAAAACACAAGCTCTCAACATATCCTCTAGTGTTTGGATCGTCCTCTCGGATTGACCATCTGTTTGAGAATGGTAAGCTGTACTCAAGCTTAATCGGGTTCCAAAAGCTTTCTGAAATGCACCCCATAACCTCGAAGTGAAACGAGGATCTCTATCAGAGATTATAGTAGCAGGTACACCATGGAGTCTTACAATCTCCTTTATGTATAACCGAGCTAGATCCTCAAGGGTGTAAGTCATTCGAATGGGCAAAAAGTGAGCTGACTTCGTCAGTCGGTCCATAATCACCCAGATAGCATCAAAACCAGTCCTAGTCCTTGGCAATCCCGACACAAAGTCCATTGCAATACTTTCCCACTTCCATTGCGGAACCTCTAAAGGTTACAACATCCCGGAAGGTCTTTGATGTTCAATCTTTACCTTTTGACAAGTTAAGCACTTTGAAACATATTCCGCCACATCATTCTTCATACCCGGCCACCAAAACATCGCCTTTAAATCATGGTACATCTTAGTACTTCCCGGGTGAATGGAGAATCCGCTTTTGTGTGCCTCCTTTAAGATATCTTGCCTCAAAGTGCCAACATCCGGCACAATGATCCTACCCTTGAATCTCCATAACCCATCCTTTTCTTTCGACACTCTCCACTGTTTTCCTTGCTCGATAGCCGGTAACACCTTCCATAACGCTTCATCGTTTTCATGAGCCTTTAGGAGTTCGGACTTAAAGTCACTTGAGATTTCTAATCGGCTCAAACACAAGGTTCCAGATACTTCTCGAACACCAATTTTTAGACTCTCGAATCCCTTGAGCAACTTCTCCTCTTGAAGCATCATCCAAGACGCATATAACGACTTCCGACTTAACGCATCCGCCACTATATTCGCCTTTCCAGGATGGTAATTTAACTCAAAGTCATAGTTTTTCAACAATTCCATCCACCTCCTTTGCCTCATATTAAGCTCTTTCTGATCAAAGAGGTATTTCAAGCTCTTGTGATCGGAGAAGACTTGGAACTTAACCCCATAGAGATAATGCCTCCACACCTTCAAGGCAAACACGACCGCAGCGAGTTCCAGATCGTGCGTAGGGTAACTAACTTCATGAGGTCTCAACTGTCATGAGGCATATGCCACCACATTATGATGCTGCATCAGCACGCATCCTAGACCCTTTAGTGAGGCATCACAGTACACCTCAAAGGGTTCGTTCGGCTCAGGTAACACTAACACAGGTGCAGTGGTCAACTTTTTCTTCAATGTCTGAAAGCTCTCCTCGCACTCAGGAGTCCAAACAAATGGAGTGTCTTTGCGAGTTAACTTTGTCAACGGCAAAGCTAATTGCGAAAAGCCTTTGATGAACCTTCGGTAATAGCCAGCTAAACCCAGAAAACTCCTTATCTCAGTTACTGTGGTTGGTTGCTTCCAATCCATCACAGCTTCTACCTTAGTTGGATCTACGGCTATTCCCTTCTTACTCACCACGTGACCCAAAAACTTCACCTCATCCTTCCAAAACTCACACTTAGACAGTTTCACATAGAGTTTCTTCTCCTTTAAAATCTGCAACACGGTCCTCAAGTGTTCTGCATGCTCTTCTTCAGTCTTGGAGTAAATCAGTATGTCGTCAATGAAGACAACAACGAATTTATCCAGAAACGGACGGAATACTCTATTCATGTAATCCATGAATACTGCAGGAGCGTTCGTCAACCCAAAAGACATTACGGTGTACTCGTAATGACCATAACGAGTCCTGAAAGTGGTCTTAGGGATATCCTCACCCTTCACCCTTATCTGGTGATAACCGGATTGCAAATCGATCTTGGAGAAAACCCCAGCTCCTTGTAACTGATCCATGAGATCATCAATCCTCGGCAATGGGTACTTATTCTTTATGGTGACCTTGTTCAGCTGCCTGTAATCCACACAGAGCCGCATACTTCCATCTTTCTTCTTCACCAGTAACACTGGAGCACCCCACGGGGATACACTTGGTCGAATAAAGTTCTTACCCAACAATTCCTCTAACTGAGACTTTAGCTCGGCCATCTCTAACGGTGACATCCTATAAGGAGCACTTGAGATTGGTCCCGCCCCAGGCACCAATTCAATAGCAAACTCGACCTCTCGGTTAGGTGGAAATTCCTCAATATCATCGGGAAACACTTCCAGAAACTCACATACTACCGAAATCTGATCCAACCTTTGATCATCACCCGAAACACCCGCGGTTAACAACAGGATACCCTGACATTCGATTCCAGAACAGTTCACCATCATCGAATTCAAGTAATAATTATTCACCACAACCGGCCCTTCTGTATCCTCCGGCATAAAGTACACCGACTTGGTAGAACAATCAAGCAGGACATGGTTTTTGGATAACCAGTCCAATCCCAAGATAAGATCAAGACCGATCATCAGTAAGCAGATTAAATTATGGACAAAATCACGCTGCTTGAACCTAAACAAAACTTTCGGGCATCCTAGCCTAGTTACCATGGCTTCATGGGTAGCATTATACACTTTTAAGTCATAACCTAAGGTTACGATCTTCAATCATAATTCATGGGCTTTCTCAAATGCAATAAATGAATGCGATGCTCCCGAATCAAATAAAGCATTTAAAGTTTGACCAGCCATTTCACAGTTACCTCGAATGAGTGTCTCAGATCCTTCTGCACCCACAGCTGAGGTGGTGAACACCCGACCAGTCTGTTGTGCTTTCCCAGCACCTTGCTTTTGCTTCTCTGGACAACTTGCGGCTTTATGCCCCGCCTTTCCACAATTGTAGCACAAACCCCATCCGGCCTTGCATGGTACTCCCGGATGGTGACTTCCACACCTAGTACAAGCTTGATCATTCTGAGGCTGCTTCTCAAACCTTTTCCCTTGGGAGTTGTTGTTGTTGGGCCTCCTAAAAGAACCTCCCCTCTTGAAGGGCGGACCTCTAGGTGCAAAGCTCTTCCCTCGGTTTTGTGGAAATGATCTCTTGTGATTTCCTTTCTCAGTGGCTGCCCTCTTCACACACTCTTCAGCAACCCTACACTTGTTCACCAATTCGGAGAAAGTCCTAATCTCCATTGGTCCCACTGAACTAAAAATATCGCTCCGGAGTCCTCCTTCGTACTTAACACACTTCCATTCCTCATATTCCACCGGAGTCCCTTGACACATACGAGAGAATCTGAACAACTCCTCAAACTTGTCAGTATACTCAGATACGGACATAGCACCCTGCTTCAGCTGCAACAATTCAAGCTCCTTGGCTGTCCTGGCAGAAGTCGGAAAGTACTTCTTATAGAACTCCTCTTGGAAGACATCCCAGGTGATATAGTCATCACCCTGCTGCAGGAGGCGTCGGATACCCTGCCACCAATGCGACGCTTCACCATTGAGCAAATAGGTAGCAAACTCAACACGCTGTCCTTCAGGCACCACCTGCGCTTGCAGTGCTCGTTCCATAGCCTGAAACCATGTATCGGCCTCAGTCGGGCTAGTAGTTCCCTTGAACTTCGGGGGATTAACCTTCAAAAAGTTCGCCAGTGTCATCGGACCCTGAACTCCACCTCCGTTATTACCATGGTTGTTCATCTGTTGACCAAGAGCCTCAGCAGTGGCTTGCATAGCAGCAGCCATATTCTCCAACGCAGTCATAAAGTTCACCGGGTCATTAGGGTTATTCTCCGGCGCACGAGCATTAGTATGTCCTCTCCCACGGCCTCTACCGCGTCCACGAGGCGCCATCTGGTTCCTATACACACCAAACAATCGATATTAAGTTGATCAGTCTCAATATCGAAAGTTTAGTGCTTCAAAGTCCCAAATGCATGCTCATGAACGTTTATGCTAACTATATCAAGTAGATATACTAACAGCACACAACACACATACAGAGAATGCACAGAAGCATAGTCAGTCCATTCCTCAGGCTCTACAGGAACGAACTGCTCTGATACCATAATGTAACACCCTACCATATAGAGTCTTATGCTTAAGTCATAATTCAGAGATGGCAAGGTATTACGACCTCTAAAAAAAATTTAGTATGTATAGTAGTATGAATAATTGATTATAACTAGGAGCCTTTGTAGAAAAAGGGGTAAACAAAAACCGTAACTCGAAAGCGCAACACTCCGATCGACAACGTAACGAGTAAAGGATAAGCGAACGCGAGATCATATATATAAAGGGGTGTCAAAAACAGGAATATCAAGACTCAAAATCCGGCTGCGAAGATAACCGGTCCGAGCATAGCAATATATACATATGATAGAATAAGGAAAACCCCAAAGGAAACCCAAAGGGACACAAATATAGAAATCTAATCTCCAAAAATCCCCTTTAGAAGGAGTCATCACAGTTTGTATTATTTAATGGAGATAAAAGTATCTAAACAAGATATATAAACCAAAACAGAGCCCCGAGAACAAAGATCTTCGCTAATCCGGAAGTCTCCAGCATGCCTCAGCGAGAAACCTCACGCCCTGCATCTGAAAACCACAAAATCCGCATGGGTGAGAACCAGAGGTCCCCAGCACGGTAACAACTTCCACATATATAATACATAATAATAGAGGAAAGCCGAAGGCAATCCTAGAACTTCCTCCAAATAATATCAAAGCTTATAAACAAGCTAAACCGTAAGTGGCAACTGACTAAAGATTCTTCAGTCTAACTAATACTTCCTTTTCCAATTCCTTCAGACCTCCCAACCACCAGCAGGAGTATAATATAGCAAACACAGTTATATCAGACATGAGATATACAAATAAGAACAATTAAGGCATTTAGACAAATAGCAAGTAATATGTAGTCAAATAGGCAATCTCAAACAATTCATGTAGTATGCTTATGATGCATGCCTGTCCCTAGTGGCTGATGATATCATCTGTCGGTTATAGAGCCAACCCGACAAGTCCTGGTAGCTAACCATTGGACTGTCCCTCTGTCGTGCATCCCCAACTCGAGTTATACTCATCATAAACTTGATCATAATCATGATCCATATCCATCACCCTCACTGGTGAATATTTATCCATCACCATCACTGGTGAATATTTACGGGGGCGAGCTCATCCGGGCCTTTCACAGTGCCCGGCCACACTTACGACATAGGGTCAAAAGAGCTTCGAGTCTCAACCTGGAGCACGTGGTGGCTAGCCACTGCTACTACCCAGGGAAACCCTCATCTCCGATGGTGGAAGTGCAAACATTCACAATTCATTCAACAGCATATATACATTTATACTTAGCCGTAATCATGGCTCCGCCGTAACACGGCAATATTCTAGCCATCCGGCTCACGGTTAAATCCATAACCAGCCAATTCATTAACAATTACGGCCCTTCGGCCCATGGCATAACAAGCACTTCCACCACCATTATCCGCATCTCACATAATCATCTTTGATCATCAATGATCATTCAATTTTCCCCTTGCTTCACTCGCAAGTTGCCACATTCACTAGCCCTTTTTCTCATGCTAGGCATATCATAATGATTTAAGACATAAGTGGTGAGATCGGAGGCTTAGAAGTATGAAATTTGGCTTTTAAAACTCAAAAATCAACTTTGGGATGAAAACAGGGCCACGCATACGCGCACTCCACGCGCACGCGTGGATGGCCTTAAAACTCATCGACGCGCAAGCGTCATACGCGCGAACGCGTGGGTTGAAAATTAGCCAAACGACGCGCACGCGTCAGCCACGCATACGCGTGAATACATTGTGCCCCAGGCACAAAACTGGCACAACTCTGGCACAACTCTCTGGAAAATGGCTGGGCATTCGATGCAGCGCATCGACGCGCACGCGTGGATGATGCTTTCTCGAAAAACGGCGCGTACGCGCCAAGTGCGCCTACGCGCGAGGGGTCATTCTGCTAAAAATTTTCTAAGTTAAAAGCTGCAGAATTCACAGATTCAACCCCCAATCTTCCGACGGTCATAACTCTCTCATTTTAAATCATTTTTCACCCGTTCTTTGAACGGCATGGACATCCCGGATCCAATTTCATTTCTAAATAGATTTGGCACAAATCAAAGATCCGTAGTCCAAGTTATGTCCCGTCAAAGTATGCCCAAAAACTATATTTTCATTCAAAACCACAAAGTGCCATTTTCAAAACAAGCCACTTTCAACTCTTTTCAAGATCAATCAAAACATGCCAATTTCAACCCTTGTCTTTGAAATCATTCAAAATGTACCAAAATCAACAACAAGCCATCCTCAACTCACACATTGACATTTTACCAAAATTTCCAAAACTACCTCCAACCATTTTAACACTTCTCAATCAATGGCTAAAGGACAAACACAATCTCATGTCATACATCCTTCTCATCCCAATTTCCAATAATATCAATTTCCAAATCAACCATCATTATACATGATCAACATCATACTCACCATCAACATGATACCACCCATCAATTCAACCTCAATCATCCATCAAGCATATATCACAACATGCATTTCTCATATATCACACAATCAAGGCATCAATATTCATAATCACATATATGAACACATCATATATCTCAACCATTCAACAACACCAACAATTCAATGCCTATCTTAGGGCCTCTAGCCTAAGTATTTCCTACCACATTACATATTAGATACGGGAAACCGAAACCATACCTTAGCCGATTTCTCAAGCTCAACCGGAGCACTTCCAAACCACTTATCCACAAGCTCTCAAGGTATCAACACCTCCAAGAACAGATTTTATCACACAAAACCCTCTTCCAAGCTTTCCAAAATCACCAATCAAGCTCCAATATTCACATATACACAACCTAAGCCACAATCATCATACCCATACACAACATCTCAATACCCAAACCTCATAGAACAACAAATTACACTAGGGTTGAGAATCTTACCACATCCAAGGTCCAAGGAGACAAGATTAACCTTCTCCTTCAAGAGAGTTGGGTCCTATAACATCAAAGAACCCAAAATTTCAACATTTTTGCTCATGAAACTCGAAATCAAGGGCTGGAATTTCGAACAGTAAAACGTGGCTTACCTCAAGATTGATTGTATGGGTTTTGTAGAGCTTTCCGCGGTGAACGCGTGGCCGCAAACGGAGCGGCAATCGGAGCTCTAGATCAAAAGTTATGGTGGTTTGAAGATCAAGTGAGAGATAGAACTTGAGAGAGTGTTCTTCCCTTCCTCTCCACCATTTCAGCGTGTTTGAGTGTATTGTGAGGAGAGAGAGTGCTGAAAACTAGGGTTTTGG
The DNA here is from genome assembly GCF_003086295.3 of Arachis hypogaea. NCBI lineage: Eukaryota > Viridiplantae > Streptophyta > Magnoliopsida > Fabales > Fabaceae > Arachis > Arachis hypogaea. The sequence continues at coordinate 93,275,188 of NC_092055.1, read as the reverse complement.
TTTAGTTATGTTGGGCCAAGGGCCTACTTTGGGTCCGGTTGGTCCGGTTTGGTCCGTTCGGTCCAATCTTGGTCGATTTCTATAAAATTGGTACCGAAATTCTCGTCTCAATCTCCTCTATCACATTTAGCCATAAAAATAACATTTTTTTGGCTTTCTAGAATAAATTCTCATTTTATGGGTTAGTTAGCCATTAATTGACCGGGTCTTACATTCTACCCACCTAATTGGGAATTTTGCCCACAAAATTCAAATTCAAATTCAATTACCTGAGAATAAGTGCGGATAATCCGTTCACATCTCCAACTCAAGTTCCCAAGTGTGTTCCTCAACACCGCCTCGACTCCATGCCACTTTGACTAATGAAACCTCTTTTCCACGCAACCGTTTGATACTAGTATCATCAATTCTGACTGGAGCCACTGGAAGAGTCAAATCTTCTCTTAACTGAACCGATTCAGGTTCTAACACATGGCTAGCATCAGGAGTGTACTTCCGAAGCTGCGACACGTGAAATACGTCGTGCAGGTTCGAAAGATGAGGTGGTAGAGCCACCCGATACGCCACCGGCCCAATCCTCTCCAGGATCTGAAATGGACCAATGTATCGAGGATTCAACTTCTTTGCTTTAATCGCTCTACCTACTCCTGTGGTCGGAGTAACCTTAAGGAAAACATGATCTCCTGCCTCAAATTCCAAGGGCTTCCGCCTCTGATCGGCGTAACTCTTCTGACGACTCTGCGCCGTAAGCATCCTATCTCGGATTTTCTTGACTTGTTCAGTGGTCTCAGCTATCATCTCCGGCCCCAACAAGCCTTTCTCTCCAGCTTCATACCAACATAGCGGAGATTGACATTTCCTCCCATACAATGCCTCATACGGAGCCATTTCGATGCTCGCATGGTAACTATTATTGTATGCAAACTCCACTAACGGCATATACCGATCCCAACTCGCCGGTTGGTCCAAAACACAAGCTCTCAACATATCCTCTAGTGTTTGGATCGTCCTCTCGGATTGACCATCTGTTTGAGAATGGTAAGCTGTACTCAAGCTTAATCGGGTTCCAAAAGCTTTCTGAAATGCACCCCATAACCTCGAAGTGAAACGAGGATCTCTATCAGAGATTATAGTAGCAGGTACACCATGGAGTCTTACAATCTCCTTTATGTATAACCGAGCTAGATCCTCAAGGGTGTAAGTCATTCGAATGGGCAAAAAGTGAGCTGACTTCGTCAGTCGGTCCATAATCACCCAGATAGCATCAAAACCAGTCCTAGTCCTTGGCAATCCCGACACAAAGTCCATTGCAATACTTTCCCACTTCCATTGCGGAACCTCTAAAGGTTACAACATCCCGGAAGGTCTTTGATGTTCAATCTTTACCTTTTGACAAGTTAAGCACTTTGAAACATATTCCGCCACATCATTCTTCATACCCGGCCACCAAAACATCGCCTTTAAATCATGGTACATCTTAGTACTTCCCGGGTGAATGGAGAATCCGCTTTTGTGTGCCTCCTTTAAGATATCTTGCCTCAAAGTGCCAACATCCGGCACAATGATCCTACCCTTGAATCTCCATAACCCATCCTTTTCTTTCGACACTCTCCACTGTTTTCCTTGCTCGATAGCCGGTAACACCTTCCATAACGCTTCATCGTTTTCATGAGCCTTTAGGAGTTCGGACTTAAAGTCACTTGAGATTTCTAATCGGCTCAAACACAAGGTTCCAGATACTTCTCGAACACCAATTTTTAGACTCTCGAATCCCTTGAGCAACTTCTCCTCTTGAAGCATCATCCAAGACGCATATAACGACTTCCGACTTAACGCATCCGCCACTATATTCGCCTTTCCAGGATGGTAATTTAACTCAAAGTCATAGTTTTTCAACAATTCCATCCACCTCCTTTGCCTCATATTAAGCTCTTTCTGATCAAAGAGGTATTTCAAGCTCTTGTGATCGGAGAAGACTTGGAACTTAACCCCATAGAGATAATGCCTCCACACCTTCAAGGCAAACACGACCGCAGCGAGTTCCAGATCGTGCGTAGGGTAACTAACTTCATGAGGTCTCAACTGTCATGAGGCATATGCCACCACATTATGATGCTGCATCAGCACGCATCCTAGACCCTTTAGTGAGGCATCACAGTACACCTCAAAGGGTTCGTTCGGCTCAGGTAACACTAACACAGGTGCAGTGGTCAACTTTTTCTTCAATGTCTGAAAGCTCTCCTCGCACTCAGGAGTCCAAACAAATGGAGTGTCTTTGCGAGTTAACTTTGTCAACGGCAAAGCTAATTGCGAAAAGCCTTTGATGAACCTTCGGTAATAGCCAGCTAAACCCAGAAAACTCCTTATCTCAGTTACTGTGGTTGGTTGCTTCCAATCCATCACAGCTTCTACCTTAGTTGGATCTACGGCTATTCCCTTCTTACTCACCACGTGACCCAAAAACTTCACCTCATCCTTCCAAAACTCACACTTAGACAGTTTCACATAGAGTTTCTTCTCCTTTAAAATCTGCAACACGGTCCTCAAGTGTTCTGCATGCTCTTCTTCAGTCTTGGAGTAAATCAGTATGTCGTCAATGAAGACAACAACGAATTTATCCAGAAACGGACGGAATACTCTATTCATGTAATCCATGAATACTGCAGGAGCGTTCGTCAACCCAAAAGACATTACGGTGTACTCGTAATGACCATAACGAGTCCTGAAAGTGGTCTTAGGGATATCCTCACCCTTCACCCTTATCTGGTGATAACCGGATTGCAAATCGATCTTGGAGAAAACCCCAGCTCCTTGTAACTGATCCATGAGATCATCAATCCTCGGCAATGGGTACTTATTCTTTATGGTGACCTTGTTCAGCTGCCTGTAATCCACACAGAGCCGCATACTTCCATCTTTCTTCTTCACCAGTAACACTGGAGCACCCCACGGGGATACACTTGGTCGAATAAAGTTCTTACCCAACAATTCCTCTAACTGAGACTTTAGCTCGGCCATCTCTAACGGTGACATCCTATAAGGAGCACTTGAGATTGGTCCCGCCCCAGGCACCAATTCAATAGCAAACTCGACCTCTCGGTTAGGTGGAAATTCCTCAATATCATCGGGAAACACTTCCAGAAACTCACATACTACCGAAATCTGATCCAACCTTTGATCATCACCCAAAACACCCGCGGTTAACAACAGGATACCCTGACATTCGATTCCAGAACAGTTCACCATCATCGAATTCAAGTAATAATTATTCACCACAACCGGCCCTTCTGTATCCTCCGGCATAAAGTACACCGACTTGGTAGAACAATCAAGCAGGACATGGTTTTTGGATAACCAGTCCAATCCCAAGATAAGATCAAGACCGATCATCAGTAAGCAGATTAAATTATGGACAAAATCACGCTGCTTGAACCTAAACAAAACTTTCGGGCATCCTAGCCTAGTTACCATGGCTTCATGGGTAGCATTATACACTTTTAAGTCATAACCTAAGGTTACGATCTTCAATCATAATTCATGGGCTTTCTCAAATGCAATAAATGAATGCGATGCTCCCGAATCAAATAAAGCATTTAAAGTTTGACCAGCCATTTCACAGTTACCTCGAATGAGTGTCTCAGATCCTTCTGCACCCACAGCTGAGGTGGTGAACACCCGACCAGTCTGTTGTGCTTTCCCAGCACCTTGCTTTTGCTTCTCTGGACAACTTGCGGCTTTATGCCCCGCCTTTCCACAATTGTAGCACAAACCCCATCCGGCCTTGCATGGTACTCCCGGATGGTGACTTCCACACCTAGTACAAGCTTGATCATTCTGAGGCTGCTTCTCAAACCTTTTCCCTTGGGAGTTGTTGTTGTTGGGCCTCCTAAAAGAACCTCCCCTCTTGAAGGGCGGACCTCTAGGTGCAAAGCTCTTCCCTCGGTTTTGTGGAAATGATCTCTTGTGATTTCCTTTCTCAGTGGCTGCCCTCTTCACACACTCTTCAGCAACCCTACACTTGTTCACCAATTCGGAGAAAGTCCTAATCTCCATTGGTCCCACTGAACTAAAAATATCGCTCCGGAGTCCTCCTTCGTACTTAACACACTTCCATTCCTCATATTCCACCGGAGTCCCTTGACACATACGAGAGAATCTGAACAACTCCTCAAACTTGTCAGTATACTCAGATACGGACATAGCACCCTGCTTCAGCTGCAACAATTCAAGCTCCTTGGCTGTCCTGGCAGAAGTCGGAAAGTACTTCTTATAGAACTCCTCTTGGAAGACATCCCAGGTGATATAGTCATCACCCTGCTGCAGGAGGCGTCGGATACCCTGCCACCAATGCGACGCTTCACCATTGAGCAAATAGGTAGCAAACTCAACACGCTGTCCTTCAGGCACCACCTGCGCTTGCAGTGCTCGTTCCATAGCCTGAAACCATGTATCGGCCTCAGTCGGGCTAGTAGTTCCCTTGAACTTCGGGGGATTAACCTTCAAAAAGTTTGCCAGTGTCATCGGACCCTGAACTCCACCTCCGTTATTACCATGGTTGTTCATCTGTTGACCAAGAGCCTCAGCAGTGGCTTGCATAGCAGCAGCCATATTCTCCAACGCAGTCATAAAGTTCACCGGGTCATTAGGGTTATTCTCCGGCGCACGAGCATTAGTATGTCCTCTCCCACGGCCTCTACCGCGTCCACGAGGCGCCATCTGGTTCCTATACACACCAAACAATCGATATTAAGTTGATCAGTCTCAATATCGGAAGTTTAGTGCTTCAAAGTCCCAAATGCATGCTCATGAACGTTTATGCTAACTATATCAAGTAGATATACTAACAGCACACAACACACATACAGAGAATGCACAGAAGCATAGTCAGTCCATTCCTCAGGCTCTACAGGAACGAACTGCTCTGATACCATAATGTAACACCCTACCATATAGAGTCTTATGCTTAAGTCATAATTCAGAGATGGCAAGGTATTACGACCTCTAAAAAAAATTTAGTATGTATAGTAGTATGAATAATTGATTATAACTAGGAGCCTTTGTAGAAAAAGGGGTAAACAAAAACCGTAACTCGAAAGCGCAACACTCCGATCGACAACGTAACGAGTAAAGGATAAGCGAACGCGAGATCATATATATAAAGGGGTGTCAAAAACAGGAATATCAAGACTCAAAATCCGGCTGCGAAGATAACCGGTCCGAGCATAGCAATATATACATATGATAGAATAAGGAAAACCCCAAAGGAAACCCAAAGGGACACAAATATAGAAATCTAATCTCCAAAAATCCCCTTTAGAAGGAGTCATCACAGTTTGTATTATTTAATGGAGATAAAAGTATCTAAACAAGATATATAAACCAAAACAGAGCCCGAGAACAAAGATCTTCGCTAATCCGGAAGTCTCCAGCATGCCTCAGCGAGAAACCTCACGCCCTGCATCTGAAAACCACAAAATCCGCATGGGTGAGAACCAGAGGTCCCCAGCACGGTAACAACTTCCACATATATAATACATAATAATAGAGGAAAGCCGAAGGCAATCCTAGAACTTCCTCCAAATAATATCAAAGCTTATAAACAAGCTAAACCGTAAGTGGCAACTGACTAAAGATTCTTCAGTCTAACTAATACTTCCTTTTCCAATTCCTTCAGACCTCCCAACCACCAGCAGGAGTATAATATAGCAAACACAGTTATATCAGACATGAGATATACAAATAAGAACAATTAAGGCATTTAGACAAATAGCAAGTAATATGCAGTCAAATAGCAATCTCAAACAATTCATGTAGTATGCTTATGATGCATGCCTGTCCCTAGTGGCTGATGATATCATCTGTCGGTTATAGAGCCAACCCGACAAGTCCTGGTAGCTAACCATTGGACTGTCCCTCTGTCGTGCATCCCCAACTCGAGTTATACTCATCATAAACTTGATCATAATCATGATCCATATCCATCACCCTCACTGGTGAATATTTATCCATCACCATCACTGGTGAATATTTACGGGGGCGAGCTCATCCGGCCTTTCACAGTGCCCGGCCACACTTACGACATAGGGTCAAAAGAGCTTCGAGTCTCAACCTGGAGCACGTGGTGGCTAGCCACTGCTACTACCCAGGGAAACCCTCATCTCCGATGGTGGAAGTGCAAACATTCACAATTCATTCAACAGCATATATACATTTATACTTAGCCGTAATCATGGCTCCGCCGTAACACGGCAATATTCTACCATCCGGCTCACGGTTAAATCCATAACCAGCCAATTCATTAACAATTACGGCCCTTCGGCCCATGGCATAACAAGCACTTCCACCACCATTATCCGCATCTCACATAATCATCTTTGATCATCAATGATCATTCAATTTTCCCCTTGCTTCACTCGCAAGTTGCCACATTCACTAGCCCTTTTTCTCATGCTAGGCATATCATAATGATTTAAGACATAATGGTGAGATCGGAGGCTTAGAAGTATGAAATTTGGCTTTTAAAACTCAAAAATCAACTTTGGGATGAAAACAGGGCCACGCATACGCGCACTCCACGCGCACGCGTGGATGGCCTTAAAACTCATCGACGCGCAAGCGTCATACGCGCGAACGCGTGGGTTGAAAATTAGCCAAACGACGCGCACGCGTCAGCCACGCATACGCGTGAATACATTGTGCCCCAGGCACAAAACTGGCACAACTCTGGCACAACTCTCTGGAAAATGGCTGGGCATTCGATGCAGCGCATCGACGCGCACGCGTGGATGATGCTTTCTCGAAAAACGGCGCGTACGCGCCAAGTGCGCCTACGCGCGAGGGGTCATTCTGCTAAAAATTTTCTAAGTTAAAAGCTGCAGAATTCACAGATTCAACCCCCAATCTTCCGACGGTCATAACTCTCTCATTTTAAATCATTTTTCACCCGTTCTTGAACGGCATGGACATCCGATCCAATTTCATTTAAATAGATTTGCACAAATCAAAGATCCGTAGTCCAAGTTATGTCCGTCAAATATGCCCAAAAACATATTTTCATTCAAAAACAAAGTGCATTTTCAAAAAGCACTTTCAATCTTTTCAAGTCAACAAAACATGCATTTCACCCTTGTCTGAAATCATCAAAATACAAAATCAACAAAAGCATCCTCAACTCACACATTGACATTTTAATTCCAACATAATTTCCAACAACGGCT